>NC_049253.1:36022044-36160183 GCF_011100685.1 Canis lupus familiaris
CATTTGGCTCTGTTCTGTAGTCAAGATCATCCTACAAACTCTAGGCTGCTTCTCAAAACCTGGTGTCATGTCCCAGAATCTTCCTTCCTTCCCTCTTGACAGCAGCGCCCATACTTTCAAATATGAAGGAAGTTGTGGAACTTTACCAGGAGTTCGGCAAATGTCAGGAGAAAGCTGAGTAATGCCTAGAGTTTGCTCAGATGCCTCAGAACTGAATGGAACAAAAAGAGCTGAGAATGGTACCAGAAAGGAAGTCGGCTCAAAATGTTCTTCTTCTTCTTTATTTTTTTTATTTTTAAAAAAAAACCTAACATGAAACAAATCCAAAGCCAGGAAGCAGCAGTTCTAAACAAGTTGTGCTAGATGCTGCTTAGAAACAGCAAGAGGATGTGTGAAATGACTGAGTCTTTCATGTTTGAAATATTCACTGCCCTTGTGAGAGAGAAGTTCCTGGAGCCTACCTTTCCTGTGACTCTTGAGTAAAAACGTGAGCAATCCCTCTGTTAGCAAGTTGATGTTGATAACAGCAAAAGAAAAGAAAGGGGTGATTTGTTAGCCTAATTATAAAACACCACACAGACATGGAAAAGATGAAACGATGTGTTGTCCAGGAGAGGCCCTGAGTATGGCAATAGGAAGGGGAAGGGCCCTGGATCCAGGTCTGGCATTTGCATGTCAGTTGTTTACTGCGTGTTTTAGAGAGAACGTATCTTTAGCATTTGCCTGAACTTAAGACTACCACCTTAGCTTTATTGTCAGGCTCATAGGATCCAAAAGTCCTTGATGAATTAGTACATCCAGTGATTTTCAAGCTGTATTTTCCTGAGTCCTAAGATTTTAGCTAGGGTATGCCTCTATCCGGTGGGGATGGAGGGGATTAAGAGGGCGAGAAGGAGCTTTCAGCTCCTTACCTCATTTCTAATTGGCTCTGCTTTTTAAAAAGCCATAATAATAAGCATTGACTCTGTAAGGACAGGAGATGGAAGGAAGTTTTAACTGAGGCAATATGGTTTGCTTTTGGGTGAGTTTGGCTTATGGTTTTCTTATGGTTTGCTCACTTTTTTGGGTGAGTTTGGCTTCTTGGACCTACATGATGGCTCCAAACACAGATGGCAAGCTAGATGGGATTTGAGTTTGATCTAGCAGCTTTTATAGGCTATTCACAAGACTTCTTCCTCCACTCGTAAAGGCTGTCACAACTGGTCTTGTTCATCAATATCCTAACACTGTTCTTAGGTCTCAGTGATTGGAGCTTGTTTTAGGAAGCATCGTTATGTTTTGGCAGACAAAACTCCGGCTCCTTGTCTAGGGCTCTGCATGATACGGCACTTGGCGCCCATGTTACATATGCTGAGGCCCAGACTGTATTCTTTCTCTCCTGGGCAGTTCCCTGTGCCTCTCCAGGCTCCACCAACCTCTCCTTACCTCCTACTCTCATGGCAGGAGGAGTCTGCATAATCTCCCTTCATACTGGCTGGTAATCCTTTCACTGGTTTTGCTTTGTCAACAACACTGTAATGTCCTTAAAAGCATAGACTTGGTCTTAGACTTTTGGTATGTGTTTCTCAAGGATGGCAGTGCTGGCTTAATTAGAGGCAAGCAATGTTTGCTGATTGCCGGGCCTTGCTCATTTCAGAAACATTACAACTTACTGAAACGTATTCCGACTTGGAAAACATCTCTTATAACATCTGGTTTCTATATTATCTCTGTTCTGAAAAGGATTTTGTTTTATTTATTTATTTTTAAAGATTTTATTTATTTGTTCATGAGAAACACAGAGAGAGAGAGAGAGAGAGAGAGGGAGGGAGGCAGACACAGGCAGAGGGAGGCGGCCCTAAACCGGCCTTAAACCGCTGAGCCACCGGGGCTGCCCTGGAAAGGATTTAGAACAAATTTTATAATGACCGTTTTTCTCTTCTCTAGTACCTTCGTACCAGATCAAGATGAATAAAAGCCTGTGTTTCACCATCTTTTAGTCTTATCACTTGAAGTAAATGCAGCATGGACACAAATATACTGGCATCACTCAGATCTCCATACACTTCACCAACTAATACATTGGCTTGTGTGTGAAAATGCCATTCAAAACTCCTCGATTTTCAGCTCAGTTCTATCTTAAATTTTGCATGACCCTAATTCCAAAACATCATACCTAGATCCTAAGTTTCTGATTTTTATAGTAGAGAGTGTTTCCTGGTGTACTGTGAGCAGCGGTGGAGTGTGATTTAGTTGCCGCCTGTCGGTGCATTAACCGCCTTAGCGAATAGTACTGTATGGATACCGAGACCATTGCTATTGTGTCTCCAAGACATTATTTTAAGAAACCTAATTCCCTGGCTTCAAATGTAAGTTAAATGATATAGCATATGCTTCGCTTGGAGCATTAACGACTCTGGTAAAAGTGCCACCTGACTAACAAGCCCAGTGAGAAGTGTACAGGGGCTCCGATGTCATTTATAACAATGCCTATACATTGGATAACAAGGACAACGTTGGCTCCCACCTCCGCTGGCTGTCTTAACTGCTGGAAATACGGATCTGCTTTCTGAGCTGCTGTTGGCCATTGCCACCTGCTGGCTCTGGCACACCATTCCCCTGGCTCCCCTCCTGGTGTTGTCCTGGCCGCCTCCCCAAACTGCCAAGTTTGAGCCAGAGAGCACAGGGGTATTTGGAGCTTTCACATTGCTGAGGCTGCATCCCGCAAACTGGCTGGCAGTGGGGCATCTTGTCGCTCTCCAGGGTCAGCATGTTGACTACTATGGTGATCAGCTGGCTAGCAGCAGTGGTGACTGGAAACTGCCCCAGGAACGTCACATATTGGCAAGGAAAGGATACCGAGGGAGTGAGCCTTCATAAGAGAAAATAAACAATGCTTTATGAGATAGCTGCGAGCATTTTCTATCCAGCCTGAATTCATTTCAGGCACTTAAAACTTTTCTCAGGGATGCATTTAAACATTTATATTGTAGTCTTGCAACTCTTCATGCCATCGATGTTACTTTTAAGTTCTGACCTAGAACTTAGATATTTCCATTTAGCAGGTGAACAGTCAAAGCCTGGCTGAGGGCACAATGGATTCAGGTGGCAGACTCTAATGAAATATCAGGGTGCTCACCTTGCCTTGTGCTTTAAGCACTGACACAACTTATTTATGTATTTAATCGTCTGCATGACAAACAAAAGGGTTCCTATGCATTGTAAATGCACTGAACCATCCTCCCATAACATGGGTGGAGTCATTTATGAGCTATTGTCCAAACCAGGCTGTAAAAGCCCCAGTTGAAATCATAGCTGACTCTGCACTGTTAATGCCCAACACAAACAGACTCATAATAACAAGCCTCGTGTTCTAGGGTGTGTGAACCTTGCCGTGAGACTCAAGCTTTCTGGAGTGATTTAAAATGTAAATTTTATGTTTATTCAGATATAGGTAGGCTAATAGCTTAGGGGACAACTGCCATTGAAAAGAAAGCTTGATATATCCACAGATACCAAGAGGAGGGGGCACTCTATGCCAAGAGCACCCTGAAGGGAAGCACCAGGATCAGTTAGGAAGCAGAGGGAATCAGGGGAAAATGTGGACAAGAGTCTTTATTGTGTCTTCCATAAGAAGGGACAGGCAAAACAGGATGAGCAGGTTTAGGATTGGCTAATTTAAATAATTGCTGCCGGCTCTGGGGCATAAGCACTGTCCCTGGTTGTAGGGTACCTGGCCCTGAGGTGATTAGGCAGAGGAACAATGACCCCAAGTGAAAGAGCCCATTGGAGAGAAGGGTTGAAGTATGTATAGGCTTGGATGGCTTGGGAGGCTGTGGATGGGTTAGTCTGATATGCAAGACTTGCTCCCAGGTAAGTTGTTTGTCATCTCTAGGAATTAGCCAGCCCTCAGTAGGGCAGCAAGGCCCCAGATGTGAAAATATCAAGAGAGTGGAATAAAAACACATGCCTCATGTATGCAGTTAACCAGCATACACTATATCAGGTGACAGCGAATTTACTACAATGGGATTGTAGCTTATTTGTTCTTTATATTGTCTTCATAAATCTCAAATAAAATAGTCCTTCGAATTTACCAACTGCTTGTGGTACAGCAGGGAAGGGTACAGTGACCTGTGACATTCAAAAACAATCTGCCACTGTTATTGTCACATAGTGTGTGCAGAGAGGGGGAAAAAGAAGAGATAGAAGAAAGCATAGAAACTTCATCAGAAACATAACTGTGTTGAGTGGAACACCATACTTCATGGTGGCTTGGCCATATGATATGTCACAAATCTGATGAGAGAAGGGACATATTAGAAAAGCTCCAAATCCTGGGACGCCTGGGTGGCTCAGTGGTTGGGCATCTGCCTTTGATCTCCAGGATCCTGGGATCAAGTCCTGCATCAGGCTCCCTGTAGGGAGCCTGCTTCTCCCTCTGCCTGTTTCTCTGCCTCTCTCTTTGTCTCTCATGAATAAATAAACAACATTTTGAAAAGAAAAAAGAAAAAAAGGAAAGCTCTAAATCCTAATTTTGTTTTGTTTTGCTTTATTGGCTGGCAGAGAGCTTTTTTTATTCTTGACTTGAAATTGGCTTGTACTCAGTAGGTAGTCATGACAACTTTAGAGGGATGATGGCCTGGATGCAGACCCTGGCCCTGGTACTTAGAGCTTTGTGACATTGGGCTGATCTTGCCAGGTCTTAGTTTCTTCATCTAATATGGAGATAATAATAATATCTTGAGTGAGATTTGAGTAGGTCAGTTTCCAAAAGAAAGAGAATCCAATCAATTTTGTGTCTAGTGTATGATTTGCCCTTATTTCACACCTTTATTAACAAATATTATATTTTTATTTTCCACTTCTGTTCCCTTCATTTTGATGTTACAAGATTTCTAGTTTTTCTAACAAAATTGATTATGAAGAAAGGGTAATTTGAGCGTGTGTTAGCATTAAGAAGATGACTAAAAAGTACAGACATGATACAAGGGACAGTTAACATATCAAGAAATTCCTCTAATTTCAATAAAATCTTGTGTTCTGATTTCCCTCTTACTAAAATATAATAGTTGAGACATATTATTTTTGTTTTTCTTTCTAGAAGCTATGTAGGCTCCTAGGAGAGAATTAGAAACATGTTTTATAGGCAAAAGAAGGAAAGATTTAAATCACTATCATCTTTCCATACAAATTCATCATTTTCATGTTTTCTAATTGTCTTCTTTTTCCAAATCAGTGTTTTAAAACTATAATTGTTGCTCATGATATGCGTACATTTCACTGTTTTATTTGACATCGTATCCTGGTTGTTGCATATTTCATTATACCATTTTTAGTATCTAAGAATATTCTTTTGAATACTCTTATGGTTATTATAAGAATTATTGAGATAATTGAGAAAATATAGCTATGGAGCAAAGGTCCCATGGGCTAGAGCCACCCAGAAGACATATTTAGGAGGGCGATCTAACTTCAAAAAACAAACACACAAAGAAAACCTTTTAAAAAATCAAAGAAGTTTATTTAAAAATATGGTTTTGGGCAGCCCCTGTGGCTTAGCAGTTTAACACTGCCTTCTGCCTGGGGCGTGATCCTGGAGTCCCGGGATTGAGCCCCATGTTGGGCTCCCTGCATGGAGCCTGCTTCTCCCTCTGCCTGTGTCTCTGCCTCTCTCTGTGTGTCTCATGAATAAATGAATAAATGAATGAATGAATGAATAAATAAATAAATGAATTATGAATTCATTTATGAATAAATAAATAAAATCTTTAAACAAATGGTTTTCTGCTTCTCATGAATAAATAAATAAAATCTTTAAAAAAAAAATGGTTTTCTTCTTCTCTTGAAAACTTGGACCTGGCAATAATTGCACCTTTGTTTCCTTGTGCAAGAATACTTGGAAATAGAGTAGGGTCCACTCTGGACTTAGTATAAGATTTTCAGTGTGTTGAATGTCCCATCCTCTGTTGCTCCTGCTCACTTGATTTGGCTGCATTGGAGGCTAAGGAAACTTTGAGGAAATTCAAGCTCAGTGTGGGGTTGAGCTAGATGCCAGGAAGGCCTCACCAAATTGTAAGTCTAAGGCTTTAACTTAGCCATGGGGCCTGAGGGACAAGAATGGAGGGAGCAGAGAAACTACAACTCACTGGATACAGCAAGGTGAAGGCGGTAAAAGGATGCTCACAATATCTGAGTCTGGTCATTGCCTTACTGGTAAGAGAAGATGACAAGTTTGGCTTTTTATTTACGGGTATTTTTTTTTTTTTCTCTCTGAAGTCCTTCTTTCTGGAGGAATTTAGAAGTATGAATTATTACTATTTGTCTGTACTGTGATGCTTCCAGAGGCAACTGTGATTCCTAAGAATGGCCAGCAGCATCTCTGATTTCTCTTGCTGATATTCACTGGGATCCGAGGAAGAATTGAACCAACGAGGACAAACTCTGGTCATTGGGTTGGCCAAGGTAATAAGCCCTTTTACCCCTTGATGGTATGATCACACTTTGCGTGTTGGGACGAATCACTCTGTCCAAAGCAGAAAAGACTCATGACCCTGTTTCAAAAGGGGTTCTTAGAATAATCAGAACACCATCCTGAAGAACATGATGGCTACTTTCAAAAATGTAAAAATGTTTTTGTATTAAAAAAAAAAAGAACCCATTTCTTATGGATGCCCTTGAAGTATAAACTTAGGAATAGTAAGTAAAAATTCTATTTTGGCTAGGTTTAAGAATAAATACAATGAAACATCTAAAAATTAGAGGTCATTAAAAACAGAAAAATCTCTCTGGAAAAGGGTGAGTTTCCTTTCACCAGAGGTACAGGAGTACATGCTGAAAAATGACTTGTCCAGGAGCTGGAGTGGGGATGCAAACATCGACTCTTTACCGTAGCCAGTCTTACCACTGTGAGCCTCTGTAAGCCAGAGCAGCCTACAAGCAGCGCCAGAGACTCTTAAATTGATATGGAGGCGGTGATTCTGAAAACACAACTTGCATTTCCTGCGGAGCCCAGAACTTGAGAGTAATCTTCTATCTCCTACTCAGATCTGCACTGGTTGCCAAACTGCAGGGGAGTAAAAGACTTTGCGTGATCTTGATAGACGAGCCGGAGAATCCCACACAGCTGTGTTGTGGAAATGTTCTCGATTTCCCTCATGATAACATTGAGTCATAAAAAGAAGAAATGAACATTTATTTGCCAACTCCACCTGTCTGTTGGGCCCACCATATCTATATTAGCATCAAGGGAACTTGCCTATAGTGCTGAAATTTTTATCAGTAGGAGAGAAGCAACTGTTCTTTCCCTTAAATGATGGTTAAAGCCAGTTCCTTTTCTCATTGGAAATTAAATGATAAGAATCAAGACTTGGTTAGGTGACTCTGGCTGTCAACACTTACATTTAGTAAAATGTTTGGAGCAAAAAAAAAAAAAAATCTTAGATTTTTAAAATTCAGAATTAGAGAAAAACTGCTTTTGTTAAGAATCCAGTCTGAATACCAGAAACAGTCTTTTATCTAGAAAAAAAAAAAAAGGAAGAAAAGAGAAAATAATTGTGTTTTCTAGATAAAAGCAAGATCAAATGAAGGAGGGGAAAAGAAGGGAAATGAAAATTCAAGAGCAACAGTATTTTCTTTTTAAATGCCAAGTTCTGGGATTTATCCTTTTCTTTTATTAAATTTCTCAGTAAATTCATTATTTCTGAAATCACTGCAATGACATCTCTTCCATTATCAGAGAAGATTAATTTTAGAGTTGAGTGGGAAGTGAGTTTTCAATCTATCCAGATTAACTGATGCACTAATTGAAGTGTCTGTTTTCTTTTTACTTATATTTGCAATTAGCTCATCTGCTTTTTTAACACTTTTAGGATTAGATATTTGCTATGCAGATTCCTTTTAAAAATTGACCCTGTCCTGTGACCTTTGACCCACCTCTCAAGTTGAAATAGAAGTATGTCCTGGTTGGGACAATGTGTGTTGTCCTGTTTTCAGGAATAATGCAAACATTAAACAAAAATAATCAATAACAAAACAAAACAGGTTCTCTGGACCACAACTGCAAATCAGGTCTGGCATCTGTACCCACCACCTTCACAATTTGATTGATAACTGTGATTTGCTGACTCTCTCAATTACTCTGGTTTCATTACAGTTGAGAAATGTGCCAAGCTCTCATTTGGTTTTTATTATATTTCTAGCCTTGTACTTGCGTGAAATGCCCCAAACTGGCATTTCAGGAAAAGGATAGGTAAATAGCCCAAAGAAAGAAATATATATGTTTCATCACGGGTAACTTACAATCAGTATCATCTTGCATTGTCACGGAAAACTGTATAAAAATGCACCATTATCATTCAGGGCCCTGCAAACCAGCACACAGCCTGTTCTAAGTCCTCTTAATGTGAAGATTCTATGTATATTTGGATTTTCTTTTATTCTGCTAATAAAATCCCCATTCTAATCTCACGTGAAGAGAACCATTTTCCAATCCCTTTGCACACTTTTGCTCTGCATCTACCTGGTCACTAATTCACACACAATATGGTTTTGGAATGACCTTGAACTAAAGGTGCAATACCAAACCTTATGACTACAACAATTTTGAAGCGTTTCGAAGCACAGGCTATTTTAATTAATTATGCACCATTTGAACTCAGAGCAAAAATAACAAATACATCCTTTCCCTCTGGTAGTAAAGATTAGGATATATGGACTATTTTTCAGAGCATCTCTAAGATTGAGGACTTCCAAGTTTTGAACTAGCAGCTTAGGCAATGCCTAAGCCTTTTTTTACAGATTTGAATAGAACTTTCTAAGTCTGGCCACTAAATACAATTTTAAGATACAGGTTAATGTATGTCAGAAATGAACAGTCTAAACACTGCCCCCTGTAGAAAATAGTATATTGCATTTGATTTTATCACAACACAGATAAAAATACACCAGAAAAAGAAAAGGTGATCCCTCTTGAATTCTATTTCCAATCTGGATATTAGTATTTTTGTTGATATTCTCCTTTAGCGGTAATACCTAACAGTAGTGTCTCTAGATACCCTGCTCTTTTGGCCAATGGCCTACTGGAGCTCTTTACCAGTAACCGTGTGTTAGGATGAAATTTGAAGTTTTATCTTCCTCTCTGTAGTCACAACACTCCAAACTGAAACCTCGAAGCTTGGCCTCTTTACACTTGGCCCATATCCAGTCACCTTAATAAAACTGCTTCTTTCTTGCCTCACCCTTGCTTCCTTCCTTACTTCCCTGGGTAATCTGTATGTCGTCTGCTTCCTAGACTACATGGCAAGTTCTTTCAATGTTGGGATACTTTCAAATGCATCTTTGTAGGTAAAGACCACCTATCTGTGGTCTTCCCAGGTCCAAGCACAGAGCTTTGATATAATAAACATGCTTTAATTTTTTGATATGTAAATAAATAAAACTGAAAAATCATCTATTTTTATAAGATTCTTGGGCTAGGTTTATAGATCCTATGTCATATTTTGCTTGATTAACATTTACCTTATTTTTCAAATTAAAATTGCATCATTTTCTTAGAATCACAACCTCCTAAGTATATATTTTTCTATAATCTGGAATTAAAATACATATGTGTAGGGTTACATGTATTTTTAAAAAATTCTTGAAAAAGTAAAAAACTCTACATTAAGCTCTACTTTTCCATTGTTTTCTACACATTTTTATTCTTTTAAAAGGTTTCTATACATAAAAACCTCATATCTTTCCCTACAGATTAACAGATCCACCAAAAGCAGAATTGTCAGTGAATGATATCTCTACTTGGTGACAAGACTAGCCTTTGGGTTCAATCCAGGTTTTAGATGCAGTCTCTCCTGAATATGTTTAATAACTTCAGAAACACCATACCCAGAGAAAAAGTATTCATAAGAAAGAATGCAAAGAATAGAAAGGCAGAGGATGTCGAGGAAAAGAAGAAATGCCTGATGGCATATGGCATGTTTCCATTAAAATTATATATTAAGCATATGTTTCACAAGTTCCAAATAGTATCATGCCTATAATATGGCTTTGTTAGGGAGCTAACACAGAAGTCATTCATAATCCCTTTGCTTCTAATAAACCACAGTGATATATGATGTTTATTCCCATGGGCCTTAACATTTTTTTATGGGCTTGGGCATAAATAACATGATATCCAGATCATGTACCTTTTCTTTTTTAATAGTTGTGGCACTATCTCTATCACTGATCTTATGCTGAGAGGAAAAAGTTGACACTCTCCAGAAGAGTTGTCTATTGTGTGAAAACAGGTGTAGAAAGAATGGGTATATGGTAAAAAGTCTTATCACAGATTTTTAGATAAAAAAGATATCTATCTCATTTTTTAATCAGTTGTTAAATGCCAGGCACTGCTCTGAGCTGAGAAGCTAACATTTCCTGAAAAAGTTCAAAACTCTAAGCTCTTAGGGAGCCAATGATGAACACAAAGAGGAGTTCCTTTTCTCATAGAGTTTAGAGTCTAGTGATCTTTAACATGAAAAGATTCTAAGTGCCTAAATCCATACTACATTGTCCTAGGTCAGGAATTGGCATAACTATGGCCTACGGGCCAAATCTGGACCACCGCCTGTTTCTGTAAAGTTTTATTGGAACAAAGCCATGCCTATTCATTCACATATTCTCTGTGGTGACTTTTGCACTGCAGCTGAGTAGTTGTGATAGAGGCCATATGGCTTGCAAAGCCTAAAATATTTACTATCTTGTCCTTTACAGAAAAAATTGCCAGTTCCTGTACTATGTGAAATGACAGTTTATAACAATGACTTTATTTGTTTAAACCTGAATTTACTCAACAAATTCTTCTAACACCTTCCTGTGCTTTATCAGTAAGGAAACTGAGGCCCGAAGAGATTAATTATCCTGATCAAAGTCACAGAATCACCAGAATCACCAAGAAACAGAGTTGGTATTAAATGCTGGTCTCCTGACCAAGGGTCACTTCACAACAGACTGTGCTAAACCTGTTTTGGAATACAGCAGAGAGGAAGACGGCATTAACTCTTTATCCTTTGGCTTACAGTCAAAAGAGTTCAGGAGCTCAAAAGCACTTCGCCTTTAAGACCCCAGGAGCTTCTTTGGCATATAGAAAAGAATTGGTAAGTTTTTCCATCTTATAAAGTAGGGGAAAAAAAAATGTTGTTTCTAAATACATTGTTAGAGGAGCTGAATCCTCCAGGTTTCTCTTTGTGATGCAATAGCACTGGACTCAAAGTGCATTTTTGAAGTCTAAGAAAAATTGAAATGTACCCTCAGCACCAGCAGCACATGGTGTTCAGTATGTACACAATGACTTTTTGGTGAATAACAAAGATGCTTTACAGAACTTCGAGAATGATTTGACCTTGTAAAAATACTGTGTGCTCTAAATTTCTGGGCCTGAAATTATTTCTTGCTATAGAGTCATAAGAGTATTACTTTCGGCTTTCAATTCTTGCTAACAAGAATGACCAACCAAATTTTTAAAACTTCAGACTTTCAGAGTTTTTAAAACATTTTTTAGGCTTTTCAGACTTAACTCTAGAATTTAAGTTCCTTACATTTAAACAAAATTGAAAAATATTCTTTTAAAATATGTTAATTATAATCAACAAGTCAGTGACATGCCAAGCCATAATGGAACCTGAGGCAAGAGGAAAAATCAGATCCTGCCTTCTTTAACATTTTAATATATTATTCATCATGATTTGAATATTGCAAAAAATGTTATTTGTATTGATTATTGATTTTGGGGGGCAGCCCCTTAAATTTATAGCTCAAAAGGCAAGTGGCTTACTCACCTCACCCTAGATTCAACCCTGCACAAACACACATATTTAAAGATGTTTTTGTCTCACTGGAAAAATTTTGTAAAATTAAGCTTCCAGAGTAAAAATTCATCCTGGCTTTTTTTTTTCCCTTCACAACTTCATTCCTAGCTTTACAATAAAGTAAAAATTTGTACAGTACTTGTTTTGCATCTGATTGTGCCTGATGAAAGTGTCACAGGAGGAAAGAGAAATCTGCACTAGGGTGATGAACCCTGGTCAGTGTTTGAGATGCGTGGACAAGATCTGGGAAAAAAGTTCAAGCTCTTCTCTGGGGAATTTCTTCTCTTCATCCATCCTTTTCCATTTTTAGACAGTATACAGTCCTGGTAAGTGCATCTCTCCTTTAAAAAATTTTTTTTGTGTGTATTTATTTGAGACAGAGCCAGAGAAAGAGCATGAGCATAGGGAAGGGGAGAAGAAAACTCCCTGCTGAGCAGGGAGCATGATGCAGGGCTCAATCTCAGGACCCTGGGATCATGACCTGAGCCAAAGGCAGATGCTTAACCCACTTAGCTATCCAGGCACCCTATTAAGTGTATCTCTCCTAACTTGGCCATTCAGTGCTGTATCTCAAGTTTCTACACTAAGGAATTGGACTAGTAGGAAGAAGCAAGCCTTCCTGGACCAAATCTAAAGCCACGCTGTCCAGTCAATTTTTCAGTAATTAAGCTGATGATTTTATCTCCATTTATCTACCTCCTCAGCCTTTATTCTTAACTAGAATAAACATGAAATGAGAAAAAAATGCTCCTTTTTGACCTTAGTCCCAACATCCCCCCCCCCCACCCCCAGATTTTATTATTTAAGTGTAGTCAAAAAGATTTTTTGGTTTTTAGACTTATTCTACCTCCAGCAACAAACTTTAAAGTCCTCTCTGGTTTACAGCCTTACCCATCATTTCAGTGCCTTTCCAAATGAAGCATTTTAACTTGAAGGAAGCATTTTATTTAAATTAAAGTGAAGTATGAACAAAATTGATTATTTTAAAAACAAAAACATAATTCAGCCATCTAAAATCTTATTTTCATTTTGCATGCTAACCTGTCAAAATGTATATGTCTGTTTTGAAGTTCCTTCTGATTGTGCATAACATATGTTCTGCTTTCGCATTTCACATTATGTCAAATCTATTTTTCTGTGCTTTTATATGGTCATAATTATACAGTAATCATTCTGTTATGCGCTTAACTTATCAGATCACATTCTACTTTAAACATTTAGATTCCTTGTTCAAGTAGAAGACAAAGTTCTTCATAAGTATAGAATATCTTTCAATTTACTTTTTTTTTCTTCGTATAAGTTACCAGGAATAAGGTTACCAGATTAAAGGAATGAATATATGATATATGATTGTAGTTAATTTCTCAAGTTTTTTTTAAATATTAAAAATAAAAATTACACCTCTAACGATGATATTTTAGTGACAACTTGCATTTGAGCTTTTCCAAAAAATTTCTAAAATAATTTGTATATTTTGGCCTTATTTTACTGATAAACACTGAACAGACTCAAATATTATAAACAAGAAAACGGAGGTGAAAAAAAAAAACGGAGGTGTAAAGCAATGCAAGGAATAGGATTGTGTTCATGTGTTACCAAATAGCTGGATTAAAAAAATAATCAATAGTTGTGTTATTTATATAATACAAACATCTGGATATATAGAAGTAGACAACTTTTCTTTTCAGAAAAGATTTTTAATACTTTAATCTGGATGCTATGTAAACATACCTTGTTTCCAATTTGAATATCAACTACAAAATAGAGACCTTGTTCCCAATTTGAATATCAACTACAAAATAGAGGCAAGAAGTAAGAGATGCTCCCATAATTTAAAACAACTTAAATTTGGAACAGAACTTACTAACACTGAAATCAGCATAAAAGTGACAATTCCTATTTTATTATTTTAAGAGGGCTAAAGCTGTAAAGTAGATCATAAAAAGTATGGAATACTATTTTCTAACAACTACTAAAATTATTCTTGATTTTTTCTTATTTATTGTATTTAACTAAGCAAGCCATGATTCCCTGGTTTAAAGTCTATGAATTGAGTTTCATTATTTTATGGATTGAATGTTTGTGTCCCTGTCCCCATCCCCATCCATATATTGAAGTTCTTTTTTTTAAAAAAGATTTTATTTATTTATTCATGAGAGACACAGAGAGAGAGGCAGAGACATAGGCAGAGGGAGAAGCACAGGGAGCCCCATGTAAGACTCTATCCCAGGACCCAGGGATCATGACCTGAGCCAAAGGCAGACGCTCAACCACTGAGCTACCCAGGTAGCCCAAAACCAGGAGCTTATACCATAGCTAACACTGCAAAATCCCCAAGTGTGTAGCTCTAGCAATGGATTCAGAGCCCAAGGACACTGTTCTGTAATCTGAAGCACCCCTTGCCCCCACTCTACAACAAGAACCTGAGTGGAAATCGAGTCCGTCCTGCCATAGAGGAGCCTGTATCTTTGCTGTTATTTCTGCCGCTGTCAGAGTTAATGCCTAAAAAAAAAGAAAAGAAAAGGAAAGAAAGGAAAAGAAAAGAAAAGAAAAAAAAGGAAAATATATTTTTTCCTTTCACTTTATCACTTTCCACTACCTCTCATTGCCAGAATGTAAAAGAAAGCCAGCTGGGAAGGGTGGCTGGTAATTGTAGTTTCCAGACATCTAGTCGCTTTTGCACAGAACAGAGCACAGAATGTTGGATATGGACAAAAAAACAAACAAAAAAAAGAAGACCAGGTAAATAATGTATACATAGCATACAACTCTTAAATATTTTTTCTTTTTCAAGCATTTGAAAGATAAAAATTAAAATAATTATTATATGTATAGTATTTATTAACAAATAATTATTTGATAAGTTGAACATTTGCTTTGAACATGATTTAATAAGAAATCTTGACTATATACATACAAATAACATATGATTGGAAAGTTGAATAAAATTCTTGTTACCTCAGAGAGACAAGATAACTTCTCAGTCATCTGGATACACAAATCCCAATCTTCTTTGGCCCTCTTAGCCCATTCTCACTCCAGAGGCAACTACTGCAATTATAGGCTCCGTTCTGACTACTTGCAGTAATCCTTATGGTGACTACCTGAAGTTAGACTATCAGCCCTGGGTACCTGACTCCTGAACAATTGACAAATCTGAAGTTTCCACTATCCCTTTATTTTTGGTAATTGTCTCTAGGAACTCACAGAACTCAGGAAGGCACTATACTTATGGTAACAGTTATATTATAGCAAAAAAAAAAAAAAAAGATACAAATCATAACCAGACAAAAGAAGAGGTATATAGTGTGAGACCTGAGAGGGTTCCAACATAAAGCTTCCAGTGTCTTCTCCTTGAGAAACCAGGATGTAACACTCTCCCAGCACATCATTGTATAACAACATGCACAGAATATTGCTAACAGGGAAGTGCCTTCAAGTGTTGGTGTCCAGAGTTTTATTGGGATTCCACTAAATGAACATGATTGATTGAATCATTGGCTATGTGATTGGACTCAGTCTTCAGCCTCTCTCCTCTCCCTGGGGGTCTGGTTGATATCCTGTGACTCAAAGCTATAACACTCTAATTACATGTTCAGTCTTTCTGGTTGTGGCCAGCCTCCATCTTGAGTCTATCTCATTACCACAAACTATTTAGGGGCCTGCCATAAATAACAAACACACTCTTATCACTCTGGGAATTCCAGAGATTTATAAGCTACCTCTCAGGAACCAGGGGAAAATGCCAGACAAATTCTTAAATCAACAGAACTAATACACCAGACTAGTTTTTAAGCCAATCCTTAACAAGATGGCAGACTCTTAGAGTCTTCTTCCATGTCAGTAAATGAGATCTGAGGTTGTTCCTGCTGCTCTAAACCTGGCAAATACATCCACGTAAGTCTACTCTCTCAGGGTTACTAGAAAATAACTCTGCATCTCTGTGACTGGCAGCTCCAGTATGGACACACTCTTTCAGCACTTAGGAACAAAATTTCCTTTAATTGCTACGGCTAAATTCTGCCCAAAGGTTCCCACTGTCTTACCTTTGCCCATCCATTTAGATCCCTAGAACAATGACTAAAGCATGGATTTGGTCTGAGAAACTTAATCCCCTCTGGACAATGTGACCTGGGACTGTTGGCTACTTTTTACTCTTTCTGCCAGTTCACAATCAAGGACCCAACAGAATGTATACAGGTTATGAAAGACAAAGAATTAGATTTCAGACAAGAAGCTTATCATTAATATAAACTTGCCAGGTGTTTTTTTTTTTTTTTTTTTTTTTTTGCCAGGTGTTTTTGAGAGAAGGAATTAACAAAAATTATTTCCTAATTGCATTGCTTTGAAGATAATCTTTCAAAACAACTTAGAAAGAAAAGTCTGATGATTTTCTTGGACTGTTATTTCATTCATTCCTAAGGAGATTGTTAAGCTTTATAAAATGCATAAATGATTGCTTCATTTGTTTTAATAATCTTTTAAACTATATGATCAGGCTGATTATAAGATTATTAAACTGGCTTAATGTTACCTACTTTTGGCATGGTATTTTAGGAAATATAGTAAGAATGCTGAATGTGGAATTGAAAAAGCTTAAGTATTACTTTCAACAGTCGTTGGTAGAATAATCATTACTTGGATTATTTCAGTGAAATTTCAACAGAGGAATCTATGGTAGATTGAATTATTGATGAAAATTGTTTAATTCCTTCTAATAATAATTACACCTACACTTCAAAATAAAGTGTACTTCCCTAACCCTCAGCCATGTGACTTGCTTCAGTCAAACAAATGTTAACATATGTGACAGAGCAGAAGACTGAGATGTACTTGTGCTTGGCCATGCATCCTGCAATTCTGCAGTTACCAGGAGAAAAGCTCCCCTGGGATACCTAATTACAACTGTAACCTGGACCCCCAAATTATCACACTTGGAGGAGACCTGAGTCTACTCTTCACTGGAGACTAAAGTGGACTCAGATCCAACCCATCGCTTGCAGCCAAAGCCAGCTGAGCCCAGCTTAGTCAGTCAAGTCCTAGCTGACCTATTAACACGCAAAAGAGAATAAATGATTACTATTTCTAAGCCACTGGATTGTGAAGTGATTTTCTAAGTGGTGTTTTGTGGCAATATTGACTAATGCAGAAGTTTGTAGCTAAGAATGAGATGCTGCCATAACACATATTTGAAATATGTGTATCAGTTTTGGGATTGGATGGTGGAGAACAAAGAAACTTTGAGAAAAGCCTGGGAAAATCCTACATAGAGATAACATGTGTTAAAACTGTGAGAATCTTTAAGAAAGAGAAGAAGTGCCTATGGAATTTCCAATATTGGAGGAAATAAATTTTGAGGCAAAAGTTGAAAATGTGCTGATTGTTACTAGCTGCATTTGATAAGGTCCTACAATATTGAGATGAGCTCAGAGAAGAACTTACTGGAGAATAGGTATAAATAGTTATTGTTTTAAGCCACTGTGTTTTGGACCAGTTTGTTACACAGCATTATGGTAGCAATAGTTGATAGATATAGAACCGAAAATCTACATTAGTTTTAATCCAACAGCCCTATGGTCTTCTTTCTTCTATAAATATTGATCAATCTCTATGCTGGATGTTAAGAGGAATACAAAAGAAAAGGGAAAATTTAGCTTACAGAATTATTGATATTTGTGGGTTTTATTTTAAGATGAAGTAATTTGAAATACAATATTTATTGAAAAGGAAGTTAGTACTTTAAAAATATCAATAATTTTATGAATATAAACTGCTTTACATTACCTACAGATCTTCCTTGATTTACAATGCGGTTACAGTCAGATAAGCTTATCAGAAATTGAAACTAACGTAAGACAAAAATTCATTTAGTATGTTTAATCTATGGAACATCACAGCTTAGCTGTGCCTACTTTACATGTGCTCAGAACACTTACATTAGCCTACAACTAGATAAAATTATCTAACACAAAGTTTGTTGCATAATAAAGTGTTGAACACATATGTAATTTATTGAATGCTGTACTGAAAGTTAAAAGCAGAATTGTTGTGTGGGCACAGAATGCTTGAAAGTACATCAGTTCTTAACCTTACGATCATGTGGCTGACTGGGAGCTGTGGCTGCTGCTGCCCAACATCATGAGAGCATTGCACTGCATCTTGCTAGCCCAAGAAGAGGTCAAAACTCAAAATTTGAAGTACGGTTTCTAACTGAAGGCATGTTGCTTTCACACCACTATAGAGTCAAAAAAATTATAATTTTTTTTATATTTATATTTTTATAATTATAAAAAAATTATAAGTTGAACACTCATAAATCAGGGACTGTCCGTTTATATTTCTAAATAGGCTCTGGGCAGCCGGGTGGCTCAGCTGTTTAGTGCCGCCTCCAGCCCAGGGTGTGATCCTGGAGGCCTGGGATCCAGTCCCACATCGGGCTCCCTGCATGGAGCCTGCTTCTCCCTCTGCCTGTGTCTCTGCCTCTCTCTCTTTCTCTCTCTCTCTCTCTCATGAATAAATAAAATCTTTAAAAAATATTTCTAAATAGGCTCTGGCATCCTTAATACAAGACATATTTTAAATATTGAAGGGTTGATAAAACAGAATAATTCAACAATTAAATTACATTCTACTTAGTAGTTTTGCCTGTTAGTGAAAGAACAATAAATATTCTTGTATTTATTTTAATTGCTGGTTAATGCACCTCTGACCAAATTAAGACATCCCATAGTTGAACCAAACCAATATGGCCAATGTGATTAATTTGGTTTAAATCACTACTGGAGTCTTAATTCTATGAGAGACCTCATAAATTCTAGCACAGTACAAGCCAACAAGGTTGCAGTGCCAGGGTTAATGTTTATGCCTGTGTCCTGGCTCAGTGTATTAATCCCCAAATGGAGACCAACCTAAAAGCAGTCCAAACACGAGATGGGCTGCCAGAGTAGATTTCTAGCAACTTGTACATATTTATTCACCTCAGTTGTTTGATTGAGAAGTGTATCTATATCTATAAAGGGCAAATACCTGGCACACAATGGTACCATAAAATTATCATAAAATGAGACTATGAACATGATTATGTGGCCAAGAAGTTCACCATCTGACAGATGCAACAACAAAGGCCACATCTTGTATATATTTAGAGAAATTTTGTGCACAGTCTCAATCTATTTTTTTACCCTCCCTTCCTTTAGTAGCTCATCCCTCCAGAAAGAAAAATAAATCTGAAATATGGGCACAAAACAGAACAGGAGAGGAGGGACACCTGGGTGGCTCAGTGGTTGAGCGTCTGCCTTCAGCTCAGGTTGTGATCCCAGAGTCCTGGGATCATGTCCTGCATCAAGCTCTCCGCAGAGCTGGCTTCTCCTTCTGCCTATGTCTCTGCTTCTTCTGTGTCTCTCATGAATAAATAAATAAAACCTTAAAAAAAAAGAACAGGAGAGGAAAATCTTTGCTGTTACTAGGACCCCATGTAAAACTTACAAATTTCAATTGTGTCAAACATTCCAAGTTTAATATAAATATTTTAAAATATTTGCTCACTGTATACATTTAAACATATCCAGAAGGCTCATCCAGTAAAACTAAATAATTTCTTGTGCCTTAGTAAGCTGTCTACTTTGAGTCATGAACCTCATAAGCTTCATGAACCTCACAACAGGGATACTTTACCACATGCCACAGATTATGATTTTTCTTTCTTTGTTTTGTAGATGGAAGAAAAATTTGTTTCCATTTCTTAACTTGCAGTTTTATTCCTTGTGCCAAACCAGATCTTTGGTTGTCGTTTTCTTGAAAATATGTTTTCCTAGTGTTAAGGACTTTTAACATTTTTACAGAAGAGATTTATTATTTTCACTTAGTTTTTGTTTTGTTTGCTGAAAAATGAGATATACGGAGACATGTTATTTTTTTTTAAGATTTATTTATTTATTTATGATAGACAGAGAGAGAGAGAGAGAGAGAGAGGCAGAGACACAGGCAGAGGAAGAAGCAGGCTCCATGCCGGGAGCCTGACACGGGACTTGATCCCGGGACTCCAGGATCGCCCCCTGGGCCAAAGGCAGGCGCCAAACCGCTGAGCCACCCAGGGACCCCCTGAGACATGTTATTTTTAAAGGCTCACTTTGATTTGTTGGATAGTGGCCAACCTAAAATATGTACTGTTATTGTGGAATATGAAAACTCAGGAGACATTTCTATATCAAAGACATCAGGCATTAGTGAGAGTAAACTGAATGAAGTCTTGGAGTAGGATTTGCTTCCGTAGGATTCTCTTGTGACAAAAAATCCCTTGCAATACCTTCCAGATCAATCAAAATATTAAAGACAAGGTTATTTGCATCCATCAAATGCAGCGAGACACACTGGCATCAGGGCTATGGAATTCTGGGTTTCACTTGCCCAGGAAGTTCACAAGCAGTAACAAAAAGCTCTTAGCATATTTCCCACAGACAGGGCAGGGGATGACTGAATATTTAACCATGCCAAAACATCAGAATATACCTCTTCTACTTAAGAATGGAAACTGCAGCTCCTAAATTTTATGTATTTTCAAGCAGTTAACACAATATATTGTCTGAAAACCATCACATCACTGTTATTTCTTTTAAGATTTATTTATTTATTTTAGAGAGAGAGAGAGAGAGAGAGCAGGGGTAGGGGCAGCAGGAGAGGGAGAGAGAGAAGCCTCAAAGCAGACTCCCCGCTGAGTGTGGAGCCAGATGCAGGGTCCATCCTAGGACCCTGAGATTATGATCTGAGTCAAAAATCAAGAACCAGCAGCTCAACTGACTGAGCCACTAAGGTACCCCACATCACCACTAGTCTTCTAACAAATTGCTTCATAAATGTTAAGTTAAAGGATAATTTTGTACATCCAACCATAATGTGTTCCACGTATATTTATTATTGACCCAA
This sequence comes from Canis lupus familiaris, assembly GCF_011100685.1. Classification (NCBI taxonomy): domain Eukaryota; kingdom Metazoa; phylum Chordata; class Mammalia; order Carnivora; family Canidae; genus Canis; species Canis lupus. The sequence goes on from NC_049253.1 coordinate 36,042,792, forward strand.
GAGCAAAAGGAGGAGGGAAAATCATTGCTCACTTTTTTTTGGCATACAGTGATGGCTGGCTTGTAAAAAAAAAAAAAAAAAAAAAAAAAAAGTAGATGAATCCAGAAAGCATGCATTCAGTTATTGGGAGAATCTGATGTCATCCCATCAGGAGAAACTGCTCAGGGTCCTATGATATTTTACATCTGCAAGCCACAGTATTATGTCCCTCAACTGTTAATGCTGCTACTAAAATTAGGGCCAGGAACTCCACAGCTGAAGTGATTTAAGTGGGTTTGGAAATAACATTTGTTCATACTCTCTTTATAAGGTTATGGTTTGGGTAAGTATAGTATGTTGAAGGGGCTCATTTTGTGGATTTATTTCTACGTAAGTAGCTGTGGCCAAGTCCAAGGGGTATGGTGCCTATTTGAGATTTCTCAATTTTACTTTAGTGGGTTGGAATGCCCTTATCCAGTTTGGCTCGGAGATTATGTTTTCTCTGGACTGGAGTTGTAAAGAAAGCAATTTAAAATGCATAAACACAGTGACTGAGCCATGCCGTATATTCACCACCCAGCAGGGTATTCACACTAAGCACTGCCTCACTTCCTAACTACTCAGCTGAAGTCCTCACTCTCTTCCCAGCTATTAATATTCATGTGAATTTGTACCACTGGGGTTCAGGCAGAATAAAAGGCATCATATTGGAACATCGTAGAATAACTTGAGATTTCTAAGACCAAATTTCCCCCAGAATATGCTTTTACAAAATGAATCAGAAAATTTTATTTTACTTTAATTTTTGGTGTAGTAAACCACAAACACACACACACACACACACACACACACACACACACTCAGGAAGCCGGAGTTTAACTTTGGCTCAGACACCAAATAGGTAACTTAACCAAAATATATGAGTGTTCACCATGTGATTATCATAGTACTAGATGCCAGAATCTAAAGGAAATTCATAGTTCTTGATCTTGCAAAGTCTACTGTCCAGCGGTGGGAGCTAAATGAGTATTTCGTTTTGGCAAGTAAGAATGTTATCAGTCTATAGACCCTATAAGTAAAGGTGGAATAGTTAAAGCAGCTATTATTTTATGATTTGGTGTTAAAAATGCATCTCACAAGTCAAAAATTTTCACAATTAACCATTTATCAAGCACTATGCATTGTACTTTACACGCATGTGGTCTCTTAATTCCCACAAGGACTCTATGAGGTGAGGTAGTAATGCAGACATGTTATGTGCCTGGCCCAAGGTCACGCAGCTGGTAAGTAGCAGATGCAGAACCAGGATGCCAGTCTGCCAGCCCCCAAAGGCCATACTCTTACAACTGATGTAAACCACTTCCAAATAGGAGTAAACTAAGACTGTCCATCAGAGATATGATTAAGATGGAAATAGAGCCTACAAGATGAAAAGTCATGATGCATTTTCAGGATGGAACTGATGTGTTGAAGGGAAGATTGAAAGGAATCATTTCTAGATCACATCTGTTTAGAGATTAAGTACAGATATGTACTATTATATTCTATAATTTATATTTTTCTTATTAAATAATAATCAAGGGAAGAATGTGAGCTGGAATGTGGTAGTTGGGAATTATAAAACATGTTTTTGTCTGCATACATTTATTGCTAGCTGGCTGAAGTGGAAACCGTGTGACAATCCATAGAGGTCCCAGCAGGGTGCCCTGGAAAGAGACTGGCCCCAGAGCCTGATTCCTGCCAATGACTCTGCATGGCACTGGGAACTCATTTCCTTGAACTAGTAGTATTCAGTGCTTCTATCTGTAAAATGAGGACAATGGATCCGGTCCAGTTTTTAGTTCTTGTGACTGTTTCCAAAGGAATTAAGCTCCATGATGTACTCTGACTTCGGAAGTAGAAAGTCTATTATCCATCCACTAAATATATATATATATATACCGATTAGACTTTGGATTTTACTTCCTTTTTTTTTTTTTTTTTTTTTTTTTTTTTTTTTTTTTTTTTAAACATTTTTTTAAATTTATTTATGATAGTCATACAGAGAGAGAGAGAGAGGCAGAGACACAGGCAGAGGGAGAAGCAGGCTCCATGCACCGGGAGCCTGATGTGGGATTCGATCCCGGGTCTCCAGGATCGCGCCCTGGGCCAAAGGCAGGCGCCAAACCGCTGCGCCACCCAGGGATCCCTGGATTTTACTTCCTGTTAGAAACATTTCTCCTGTCTCTAACTGTACCTGGAGCACACACACATACACACACACACACACACACACACACATTCTCTCCCTCTCTCTCTCTCAGACTCTGTCTTTCTCTTTCATTCCTTCTGTCTCTTACCTGAATATCCAGTCATTCTTTCAGGTCTCAATTTAGAAGTCTCTCTGTTAAGGAAGGTTTCGCTGACTCCCGAAGTCTTAGAACACATACGTGTTCTCTTGACCTCTATAAAAGAACTCTTGCCTCAACTGTCACAGAGATGTTGTGAGGGTTGGCGTCGATAGTGCTTGTATCATCCTTGGCTCATAAAAGCACTCAGTAGGAGCATCTGGGTGCCTCAGTGGCTGGGATGGAGTCCCTCATCGGGCTCCCCATGGGGAGACTTCTCCCTCTGCCTATGTCTCTGCCTCTCTCTCTGTGTCTCTCATAAATAAATAAATAAATAAATAAATAAATAAATAAATAAATAAATCTAAAAAATGCACTCAGTTACTATTAACTAACATAACAATCACGATCATCATCATAATTATTAAGCTTATGACACCATGTTTTATTAGTTTCTTTGAATCTCTGTGTCATCTAATAGGTGTTAGGTTTAGAGGGACCATAATGGTCTGACTTACTATTGCATCACCAGCAACTGAGCACAGTGAATGACAAGAGTAGGTAAATATGTCTTGACTAGTTAATGCTACATAACACATAGCAGTTTACATAAGGAGACTTTCATTTCCACAATAAAGAAAATTAAGCCTGTAAGCACTTCTATTCTAGTGGAATAGACTGAAGCCTGCCATTGAAAATAATCATGTTAGGAGGGTTATAATAAAGTCATGAACTAAATTTTCCAGAGACATAGCAGAAGAAGTAATTGATATTGCCTGAGAGGGGAGGTACACAACACTTGAGTCAAGCCTTGTAGAACCAGAGCGATTTTACTTAGCAGCAGAGACGTGAGAGAAGGATTTTATATCACCCAGGAGGAAAATGGTATAAATAAAAACTGCAGAACATGTTTCTACTACTGGCTTACTAGATCCTTTGGAGGGAGCACTGGGGTAAGAGAGAGGGTTAGTAGATAGTAAAGGGAGATGACAATGGGCAGATAGGTTTAGACTTTCAAATGTCTTAAATGGTCATGCTATTATGTCGTGATATGGAGCTTTCAAAAATTTCCTCAACTCTTCATCATCACTGTAATCTGTATCCCCACTTTTATGAAAAGCTAGTAAGTGTTCACTGCAGCTACTCACTTGGGATTATGTTTTGATTTTCTCTTTAACATTTCCTCTTTTCCAGCCTCCATCTCCATTTCTGGAACGTCTCTCAAATTTAGATAATTGTCACCCACTCTCTGCTGCTGAGTTCAAGTCATTAAAATATTACCTATCTGGTCTCCTATTTGCAGATCACTGCCAGTTATTTCTGAAACATTAAACATTGATCTGATCCACTATGTTTCTGCTCTAAATTTTAATTTAATCTACCAGAACCACTATTTACTTTTAAAATAATGTTTTCTGTGCTCACTTTGGCAGTACATATACTAAAGTTGGAACAATAGAGAGAATATTAGCCCCTGCACAAGAATAACATGCAAACTCATGAAATATTAAAATAATATTTTGTGAGGAGAAAGTATTGTAGCAATGTTCCACATGCTAAAAGATTTCTACATTCTCTTTTATTATCTCTCTAATTATTAAGAGCTTGATTAGTAAAGTCATAATCAGTGGACAAATTATCATGAATCTGGTGAATAAAAATCAAACTGCTAGGAAAAACTATTTTTTAAAGATTCTATTTATTTGAAAGAGAGGAGAGAGAGAGCACAAATAGGGGGAGGGAGAAGTAGACTCTCTGCTGAGCAGAGAGCCTATGTAGGGCTCCATCCTGGGACTCTGGGATCACAGCCTGAGCCAAAGGCAGATGCTTAACTGACTGAGATACCCAGGTGCTCCCCACTCCCTGCTTTTAAAGATTTAATTTGTCTTCTGTGCATTTTTAATTGGATTATTTTGGGGGTTTGAATCACTTAAGTTCTTTATATATTTTGGGTACTAACCTTTTATAAGATATGTTATTTACAAATATCTTCTCTCATTTAGTAGGCTTTTAGTTTCGTTGACTGTTTCCTTGGTTGTGCAGAAGCTTTTTATTTTGGTGTAGTCCTAGTAGTTTATCTTTGCTTTTATTTCCCTTGCATCAGGAAACATACCTAAAAAATGTTGCTACAGCCAATGTTAGAAAAATTACTGCTTTGTGCTCTCTTCTAGAATTTTTATGGTTTCAGGTCTCACATTTAGATTTTTAATTCATTTTGAGTTAGTTTTGTGTGTGTGTGTGGTCTAAGAAAGTAGTCCTGTTTCATTCTTTTGCATGTAGCTGCCCAATTTCCCCAACACCACTTGTTGAAGAGACTCTCTTTTTCCCATTACATATTCCTGCCTCTCCTGTTGAGGATTAATTGACCATATAATTGTGGGTTTGTTTCTAGGCTTTCTGTCCTGTTCCGTTTGTCTGTGTGTCTATTTTTGTGCCAGTACCATACTGTTTTGGTTACTACAGCTTTGTCATGTAACTTGAAATCTGGAATTGTGATACCTCCAGATTGTTTTCCTTTTTCAAGATTATTTTGGCTATTTGGGGTCCTTGTGATGCCATATAAATTTTAGAATTATTTATTCTAGTTCTGTGAAAAATGCTATTGGAATTTTGATAAGGATTGCATTAAATCTGTAGATTGCTTTCAGTAATATGTACGTTTTAACAATTTTTTTTTCTACCAATCCAGGAATATGGAATATCTTTCCATTTTTGTTTGTGTCATCTTCGATTTTTTTCATCAATCTTTGATAGTTTTCAGAGTAAAGGTTTTTCGCCTCCTTGGTTAAGTTCATTCCTAGGTATTTTATATTTTTGGTGCAATTATAAATGGATTTACTTTCTTAATTTCTCTTTCTGTTGTTTCCGTGTTAGTGTATAAAAATGCAATGGATTTCTGTACATTGGCTTTGTATCCTGCAAAGTTATGACTTAATTTAACACCTCTAATAGTATTTTAGTGGAGTCTTTAGGGTTTTCTGTGTAGAGTGTCATGCTATATACAATTAATGAAAATCCTACTCCCTTTTTTTTTGTCTGATTGCTGTGGCTAGGTCTTCTGATACTTTGTTGAATAAAAATGGTAAGAGTGGATATCCTTGCCTTATTCCTAAGCTGAAGGGAGAAACTCTTTCACTTTTGAGTATGATGTCAGCTATGAGTTTTTCATGATCAATTGCCTTGATCATGTTGAGGTATGTACTCTCTAACCTACTTTGTTGAGGACTTTTATCATGAATGGATGTTATACTTTGTCAAATGCTTTTTCTGCATATACTGAAATGATCATGGTTTTTTTTTATCCTTTCCTTTATTGATGTGATGTATCACAGTGATTGGTTTGTGAATATTGAACTACCTTGCATCCAGAGAATAAACCCCACTTGATTGTGGTGAATGATTTTCTTAATGTTCTGTTGGATTTGGTTTGCTATTATTTTGTTGAGGATTTTTGCATCTATGTTCATCAGAGGTATTGGCCTATAGTTTTGGTTTTTGTTTTGATTTTGTTTTGTTTCTTTTATAGTGTTTTTATTTGGTTTTGGAATTAGGGTAATGCATGCCATGTATAGTGATTTTGAAAGTTTTCTGTCTTCTTCTATTTTTTTGGGAATAGTTTGAGAAGAATAAGTATTAACTCTTCTTTATCTTTTAAAATTTTTTAAAAAGACTATTTATTTATTTATTTATTTAAAGAGACTGTGAGTGGGATAAGGAACAGAGGAAGAGGGAGAGACAGAATCCCAAGCGACTCTTCACAGGGCTCAATCTTATGATCCCAAGATTATGACCTGAACGAAATCAAGAGTCAAATGCTTAGCCAACTGAGCCCCCCAGATCCCCAGTGTTAATTTTTCTTTAAATATTTGTTAGAATTCACCTGGGAAGACATCTAGTCTTGGATTTTTATATTTGTTGGGAATTTTATGGTTTTTGATTCAATTTCATTGCTAGTAATCAATCTGCTCAAATTTTCTATTTCTTCCTGATTCAATTTTGGAAAGTTATATGTTTTAAGAATTCATCCATTTCTTCTAGGTTGTCCAATTTGTTGGTATATAATTTTTCATAATATTCTCATAATTCTTTGTATTTCTGTAGTTTTGGTTGTTATTTCTTCTCTTTATTTCTGATTTTGTTTATTTGAATTCTCTCTTTCTCTCTCTCTCTCTCTGTCTCTCTCACTCTTTTATGACTCTGGTTAAAGGTTTATCAATTTTGTTGATCTTTCTGATGAACCAGCTACTGGTTTCATTGATTTGTTATATTAGTTTCTAATTCATGTATTTATGCTGTAATCTTCTACTAGATTTGGCTCTTATTTGTTCTTCTTTCTCTAGCTCCAGTAGATATAAAGTAGATATAAATTACATGGTTTTTGTTTTGTTTTTGTTTTTGTTTTTTTTTTTTAGATTTTTCTTGCTTCTTGAGGTAGGCCTGTATTGCTATAACCTTCCCACTTAGAACAACTTTTACTGCATCCCAAAGATTTTGGACCATTGTGTTTTCTTTTCATTTGTCTCCATGTATTTTTTTTAATTTCCTCTTTGGTTTCTTGGTTGGCCCATTCATTGTTTAGCAGCATGCAATTTAAGCTCCTTATATTTGTGTTCTTTCCAGTTTTTTTCTTGTGATTGATTCTATTTTTATAATGTCATGGTCAGAAAAATGTATAGAATGACTTTGATCTTTTTGAGTTTGTTGAGATTTGTTTTGTGGTCGAATACATGATTTATTCTGGAGAATGTTTCCTATGCATTTGAAAAGAATGTGTATTCCACTATCTTAGGATGGAATGTCTGAATATATCTGTTAAATCCATCTGGTCCAAGGTGCCATTAGAAGCCACTATTTGGATAATCTATCCACTGATGTAAGTGGGGTGTTAAAGTCCCCTACTATTATCGTACTACTATTTAATACTTTCTATGTTTGCTATTAACTGCTTTAAATATTTGGGTGCTCCTGTGGTGGATGCATATTTACAATTGTTATACTTCTTTTTTTTAAGATTTTATTTATTTATTCATAGAGACACAGCTAGAGAGAGAGAGAGGCAGAGACACAGGCAGAGGGAGAAGCAGGCACCATACAGGAAGCCTGATGTCGGACTCAATCCCGGGTCTCCAGGATCACGCCCTGGGCTGCAGGCGGCGCTAAACCGCTGAGCCACCGGGGCTTCCCAATTGTTATACTTCTTGTTGAATTGTTTCCTTGATGATTATATGGTGCTCTTCTTTGTCTTTTGTTATAATTTTTGTCTTAAAGTCTGTTTTGTCTGGTGTAAGTATTGCTACCCTGACTTTCTTTTGACATCCATTTGCATGATAAATGTTCCTTCAACTCTTCACTCAATCTACATATGTCTTTAGGTCTGAAATAAGCCTATTGTAGGCAGCATATACATGGGTCTTTCTTTTTCATCCATTCTGTCACCCTGTGTCTTTTGATTGGAGTGTTTAGTTAGTTCACAAAGTAATTATTGATAAGTTTGTACTTATTAACATTTTGCTACTCATTTAATGGTCATTTTTGTAGTTTTTCTTTGTTTCTTTCTTCTCTTGTTCTCTTCTTTCATCTTGGTTGTCTTTCTTTAATGATACACTTGGTTCCCTTTTTCTGCTGGGTTTTTTTTTCATATCTATTACTGGTTTTAAATTTGTGGTTACCATTAGCTTTGTATATAACATCTTCTGCATATAGCAGTCTATATTAAGTTGATGGTCACTTAATTTTGAACCCATTCTTTACTCCTCTCCTCCCGACATTTTAAGTTAGTGGTGATATGCTTTACATCCTTTTATTTTGTGAGTCCCTTGACTGATTTTTACAGATGTACTTATTTTTACTGTTTCTGTGCTTTATACCTTCTTTACTCTTGTTTATGATCTTTCTATTCAGAGTCCCTTTTAACTTTTCTTGTTAAAAGTTTGGTTGGATGTTTAACATGTCTTGTTAAATGGCTGATTTATGGTCATAAATTCCTTTAACTTTTGATTTTCTGAGAAACTCTTTATTTCTCCTTCTATTCTGAATGATAGCTTTGCTGGATAAAGTATTCCTGGCTGCATATTTTTCCTTTTAGAATTATATCATATCATTCGGTTCTGGCCTGCAAAGTTTCTGCTGAAAAATCAGCTGATAGCATTATGAGGTTTCCCTTGTATGTAACTGCTTTCTTTTATTGCTTTTAAAATTCTTTCTTTATCATTACTTTTTTTTGCCAGTTTAATTACTATGTGTCTTTGTGTGGACCTCCTTGGGTTGATTTTCTTGGGAGATCTCTCTGCTTCCTGGTCTGGATTTCTGTTTCCTTCCCCAGATTCAGGAACTTTTCAGCTATTATTTCTTCAAATACATTTTCTGCCTCCTTTTCTTTCTCGTCTTCTTCTGAGATGTCTATAGTATGAATGTTATGATGCTTGATGGTGTCACTGAGTTCTCTAAGTCTATTCTTTTGCATAATTTTTTTCTTTCATTTGCTCAGCTTGATTACTCTCCATTACTCTGTCCTCTAGATGACTGATTCATTCTTCTGCTTCATCTAGTCTATTATTTATTCCATGTAGTATATTTTTAATTTCATTTATTGTGTTCTTCATCTCTTTTTTTGTGTGTGTGTGTGTGTGTGTTCTTCATCTCTGATTGTTTTTTTTATATCTCATTGTCAAGGGTCTCACTAGTGTCCTCCACTCTTTTCAAGTCCAGTGAGTATCTTAATGATCCTTACTTTACATTCTTTATCAGATATATTGCTTATATCTGTTTTGATTATGTCTCTGGCTATGGTTTTGTCTTATTCTTTCATTTGGGACACATTCCTCTGTCTCCTTGTTTTGTCTAACCCTCTATGTCTTTCTCTGTGTTAGGAGCTAGAGCTATGTCTCCTGCACTGGAAAGTAGTGGCCTTATGAACAAGAGGTCCTTAGTGCCCTGGTGTGTAGCATCCCCTGTTCACACCGAACCTGGAACTTCAGGGGTGTCTCTATGTGTATTGCAAATACCCTGCTGTTGTAGCTGAGCCACTTTTTTCTTCAATCCAGTCATCTACAATGATGTTTTGCCTGTTGTGGGCAGTAATTGGCCCCTGTGGTGTCAATGGGCCAGTCTGGGGACTCTTTGAGCTTGAGTTGTGTCAGACCAGGTGTTTGCCAGAGATGCAGTAGCACTACACTGCCAGACATTTTCCTCCTATTGTCCCCTGAGAAGCTTTCTTTGGTGGGTGGAGCCTGCAGTCAGACCACTTGTCTGCTTCTAATACACTTCTGGGACCTACATCTGAGTGGTGTGTGTGGTTATCTTTCTTTTTTTCTGAAGCCAAGGTCATTTCAGAGTGGCACTGGCTACTGCAGTGGCTGCTTACGCACTGCTAGGGCTGTGACACAGGCCTGCATGAGCCCCAGGAAAGTATTGGAGAGGGCAGATCTACTGAAGCATAGCATTGGGAAGTAGTGTGTGTGGAGCACTGCTGCTAGGAAGCTTTGGGTGCCCTGGGTCCTCTGTGAGAGGGCCCCTGCAGTGCCAGGACTGAAGTGGGCTGTCCAATGGAGTGGATTGGAAAGAACATAATGCAGGGGGGACAGGATGCAGTGCTAATAAATTAAATAACATGTCTCCCAGGTGGCCATGTGTTTACACTGGAGGTGGGATGGGGAAGGAAATAGTGCCTCTTAGTTCTTTTGTTCCCAGAGGAGTCTCCCAGTGATTTCTATCCCTCTGAGACCTGATTTGAGATTAGCAAATAACTCTTCCTCCTGTATGCCCTAGCATTTTTCAAACTGCTGCTTCTCTGTGAATCATTAGTTGTGCGTCTCTTTTAAGGTGGGAAATCAGTTTCCTCTAGTCCTCCTGATTCTCCCAGAGCCAAGCCTACTGATTTTTTTTTTTTTTTAATTCCAGAGTTTAAGTCCTACAAGTTGTAAGAACTCATGAAATTTGGCGCCTTTGGTCCTCAAAGCCAAATGTTACGGGGATTTGTCTTCCCCATGTAGGCTCTCTATTTTGGGGTTCTGCTTCTCTCCCCTCTTTGTGTCTGCAAAGTCCTTTCCTCTCATGGACAGTCCCATGAGTCTCTTTACTTCCTGTCTTTTGGCCCATCCTAACCTCTTCAATGTGGCCTCTTCTTTCATTTAGCTATGGAGCTCTGCCAGTCTTCAGGTAATTTTCTGGGTTATCTAGACTGATGTGAATATTATGTAGTGGTATTTGTGGGACCAGGTGTACCTAGGGTCATCCCACTCTGCATCTTCCCCATGAACATAAATTTTTAAGCAAAGCTATTTGGTTTTGTTATAAGATGAATGAAAAAAAAATTAGTGTTACTCGTTCCTTTTTTTCTCACTGTCAAAATGTTTCCATACCCTGTTTCAAAGCTTTTGATGAGCAGAAGGATTTAATGACACAGATAATTTGGAGTTGACAGTATTTTACCATGTTTAATATAATTTTACTGTTACTCATACACTAGTTCTATTAATCTACCTTTACTAGAGGATATCTCCAAACATTTAATTTGCTAAGATGTTTTTTAATATCAAAGATGGACTATAGTGAGAATTGAAGAGGTAGTTTTTGAATGTCTGCTCATGGTTTTCCATTATTCCTCGCATGAGGAAATATCCATCAAAGCCTCTATCCTCTCTCCATGCTTTTTTACTAGCTTTTTCCCACACAAGAGAGAGGGGATCATGTGATTTGTCAGAGAATGAGACAATCATTAGGCCAGGTTTTCAAATGGAAAAGTTTATTGTGGCTTAAAAGTAGAATCTTGTGCTCCACACCTGATTTGTCAGTGCCTGGCCTCTGTCCATTCAGGCCAGATTAACATCCTTGTTCTCTGTTCAGATTCTTCTGTTTGAGACTAGATAGATAAGCATCTCACTGTTCAGAATTGATGACCAGGATAACAACTCCAGAACAATTATATGATAGAGTAAAATACTGAGTTCTTTCTCCAAAGCAAAAATCCTGGGGAAGTATTAGGAACTTAACCTTATATTTATAATAAATTAGTTACTTTGATTCTTATTTGACATTTTCCCTCTGTCTTTAAAATTCAACAGTGAAAAGTGAGTGTATTTGGGCAGCACATTTGAGACTAACACTTGATACTTAAAATTCTATAATGCCATTCTCTACTTTCTGTGTTCATGGAATACTTTCTTCCACTTCCATCATTACCAAAGATCATCTATGAATATCTTTTAAAACTCTAGACATTCAGACTCAGATTGTATAATAACACAGATTATAGACCTAGATTGGCTGAGTTCAAAATTTCTAATCTATAGCTTGCAAACTATATGATCCTGAGCATGAGTGTGCCTTTCTGTTCCTTGGTTACCTTCTCTGTACAATGACAATGAAAAAAGTATAATAATAATATAACAACATAATATAAAATACTATATTATTATACTTATATAACTACAATGATATTAATCTTAATCCTATGCAGTAGGACCTAAAATATATGATATATATAAATATGTATATATACATAATATATTTCTATACATATCATATGTACAAAATAGAGCCTGGCTTATGAATTGAAACTTCTGGTTTAATGTTTTTATTAATTTGTCTTTCTCATCTTTATAATTTATTTCATGGCATTCAAAGTTGCAAGAGGGTAGCTTGTGATATCTCAAAGGTATAGTTAAAATATTTTTTAAAAACATACATACACATATATGTAAATGGGAATATTTGATAATAATATAATAAAGCAATATAAAAATGTGAGTTAAATCATATAATTAAAAATATTTTGTGAAGGACAGACAAAATAACATAGATAATCTTTGATCTGTGATAGTTTAAATGCACAAGGGTTTAAAAGTAGGAAGTTAAGCTCTCAAGGTCCTTTGCAAAGCTATAGTTCCATAACACAAAGGAAATGTTTCTTTTTGAAATGTTCCAATTTTGAGATTAATGCATGCACATTTTCTATTAAGATATACATAGAGAAAGAAAGTTAGGTAGACATACATTGTAATTCAGATTTGCCTACTTACAGATGGTAACATTCTGTGCAATAATAATGCCCTCAAAACCATTTGCAAATTTGTCCAGCAACAACTCTGCCTCTAATGATGAAGTTTCCACAGTGGCAGATGGCAGAGTGAGCAGTGAAGGATGCTGCCGACCCACCAGGGTTATGTCTGTCACTAAAGCGATCTGGCTCCAAAAGCCAAAGTCTGTTGAGGTTGTACCGGCTATTGCTCCATTGGAATGATTTGATTGATCACATTTGTGGTTATTCCATAAATGATGACCTTCTAGAAAGGGTCCCAGCAGTTTCGTCCTGCTGTAGGAAAGTGAATAGCGGAACACACAGTATCTGCAGTCTATCGACATATCATAGAAACAAAGGGGCAATTTATGAAACTTAAAAAAAGAAATACATTCACTGATGCTGCTGTTCCCTTCTTGTGTCTCAATGGTTAAGTAGCTTGCATAAACAACTGTAGTACTACTTTTAATATTGTCACATTTAGGGAGAGAAAAGGAAACAAAACAAGGCAAGAAAATGTATTTTTTAATGATTTTTTAAAAGCAAAAATTATTGTTTTAATAAGATATATAAACTTGAACTAAGATCCAGTTATTCTCTAAGCACCTAAAATTGGCAGAAAGTATAGATAAAAGAAAAAATTTAAAAACTTCAGTGACCAAGGGAACCCTTAGTATACTTTAGAGAAAATCATATACTATCGCATGGGAAGTTTAACCCAATATAATACCACTTATGAAGTATATTGTATTGACATCACCAAGTTCCATTTATAATGTGATATTGTTGGACTCATTTATCATATAGCAGACACCTTTGAAAATTGAATTTATTATCAACGTCACTTATATTGGAAGGAACAAAGTTCATCCCTTTGTCCCTATTTACTGAACTGTAACACAAAAATTACAGAAAAATATTACTTCTCTTGTGTCACTGACTAAAATAAGAAGGATAGCTCTTATTTGTAAAGTTACTCATTAATAGCAATAACATTTTCACTTATAATTACTTGCTTTATTCAGAAACTTCTAAGTATTGTACATGCATTACCTGTGCAATTTTTATGACAACCATGAGACTTATTTATAGATTTCATGAGGAGCCAAGCCAGTGCTATGCTGAACCAGTGAGAGCTTCCTGTGAAATTTTCAGGAAATTTGCGAGCTATCATTAAACATGACCATTAGTAAAAATTAAATTATATAAATTTACAGTTACATAAATTATACTAAAAAAAGGTAATAAATACTTAAAACTTATGCTCTAAATATTTCATTATGTTTTACTGTTATTTATGTACTTGAGGTCTTTGACATTTATAGTTCATGTATATGTATGAATGGAATACTATGTAGTGGTGTGCTACTGTGCATTTCTTCCCAACTCTGTGTTCAGTGATGCCATGCTATGCAGGTAGCTTGAAATCAGCCACAGTGAAACTATTGATACCATGGAATTGTCTCTTCCACCCCAAGATTCAGCTGTTCAACAATTACTAGTCTTTGACTATATGAGACACGTAATTCTGACTTTAAGGTGCATGATACAGTAAGTCATACAGTCTTCTTTTTTTTTTTAAGATTTTACTTATTTTTATTTATTTTTAAAATAGTGAGATAATAAGAGAAAGCACGAACAGGGGGTGGGAGTGGGGGAGAGGAAGAAGCCCTAGTGTGGGGCTCAATCCCAGGATCCCAGGATCCTGGGGTCATGACTTGAACTGAAGGGAGATGCTTAACTTAGCCACTCAGGCACCCTTTTGCTGTCTCCTTCAAATCTTTGAATAGTTTGAAGTCTGGGTTTATTAGCCAGCTCTGCCTGCTTTGGGAGAGGGATTTGGGTATGTGTATAAGCTTTATCTGGAGAGATAGTCTATATCTTCTATCAGATTTTCAGAGACTCTATAACCTAAAAGAAATTCTTTTTCTCTGAAATAAAGAGATCAAGTAGCCTATACTAGATATGATTAAGAATTTTGCCTCTCATAGTGTATTTCAGAAATATTATATATATATATATCTATCTATATATATATCTATATATCTTATTTAGTGAAACCTTCACTTACTTTTCCCTTGATGTTTCTTCTTTTTAAAAGTTTAGTAAAAAAGTGCCCCAATAGTATTAAGTACAATAAATACTTAGGAATAAATTTAACTAAAGACAGAAAAGACCTATACACCAAAACCAATAAGACATTGATGAAAGAAATCGAAGAGGGCTCAAACAAATAAAAGATGTTCCATGTTTATGGATCAGAAGAAGTAATATATTAACATGTCCATATTCCCCAAAACCATCTATACATTCAATGCAATCCTTATGAAAATTCCATGAATTTTTCACAGAAATAAAAAAAAAATCATAAAAATCCTGTAGAACCACAAAAAACCGCAATCAGCCAAAGCAATCTTGAGAAAGAACAAAGATGAAGGCATTACACTTTTTAATTTCAAGCTACTTTACAAAGCTATAATAATTAAAACCATATGGTACCGGTACAAAAGCAGACATATAAGCAAATTGAACAGAATTGAGAGCCTAGAAATAAGCCCATACATATATGGTCAACTAATATTTGATAAAGGAGGATATTCAATGGGAAAAGGATAGTTTCTTCAATAAACAGTACTGAGAAAACCAGATATTCACATCCAAAAGAGTGAAATTGGGCCCTTACTTTATACCATTCACAAAGTTAACTCAAAATTAAGGACTTAGAGGTAAGACCTAAAACTGTAAAAGTCCTAGGAGAAAACATAGGTGAAAACTCTGTAATATCGCCTCATACCCGTTAGATTGGCTAACAGAGCCAAGAGAAGAGATAAATGCTGATGAAAATATGGAGAAAAAGGCACAATGGTGCATCATTGTTGGGAATGTAAATTGGTGCAGTCACTAAGGAAAGCACTATGGAGGGTTTTTAAGAAACTAAAAATAGAATAGAATAATACAATCCAGCAACCTCACTTGTGAATATGTATATGAAGGAAATGAAATCACAATCGTGAAGAGATATCCACAACCCAATGTTCATTGTAGCATTATTTACAATAGCCAAGACATGGAAATAACCTAAGTATTTGATGACAGATGAATGAATAAAGATATAAAGATATGAGATTATACACACACACACAGACACACACACACAATGGACTCTGATTCAATCCATTAAAAAAAAAAAGAAGAAGGAAATCCTGCCATTTGCAACCACAAGGATAGATCTTGAGGGCATTGTGTTAAGTGAATTAATTCAGATAGGAAATGACAAATGTTTTACGATCTCATTGATGTGTAGAAACTAAAAGTATTAAACTCATAGAAACAGAATTGTTTCTAGAGGCAGAGTGGTGGGGGAAATGAGGTGATGTTGGTCAAAGAATACAAACTTAATTATAAGATGAATAATTTCTGGAGATTTAGTGTACAGTATGGTGACAATAGATAACAATACTATATAATGCCCTCCAATTTCATTCATTCGGGGAATATAAAAAATAGTGAAAGGGATTAAAGGGGAAAGGAGAGAAAATGAGTGGGAAATACCAGAGACGGTGACAGAACATGAGAGACTCCTAACTCTGGGAAATGAACAAGGGGTAGTGGAAGGGGAGGTGAGTGGGGGCGTGGGGGTGACTGGGTGACAGGCACTGAAGGGGGCACTTGATGGGAGCATTGGGTGTTACACTATATGTTGGCAAATCAAACTCCAATAAAAAATATACAAAAACCCCAACACTATATTGCATATTTGAAAGTCTCTATGAGAGTAGAATTTTATTTATTTATTTATTTATTTATTTATTTATTTATTTTAAAGGTTTTATTTACTCATGAGAGACATACAGAGAGAGAAAGAGAGGCAGAGACACAGGCAGAGAGAGAAGCAGGCTCCATGCAGGGAGCCTGATGTTGGACTCGATCCCAGGTCTCCAGGATCACACCCTGGGCTGAGGGTGGCGTTAAACCACTGGGCCACCCGGGCTGCCCCGAATGTTATTGTTTTTAAAGATTTTATTTATTTTTCATGAGAGACACACAGAGAGATAAAGAGAAAGAGAGGCAGAGACACAGGCAGAGAGAGAAGCAGTCTCTATGCAGGGAATCCAATGTGGGACTCGATCCCGGGACTCCAGGATCACGCCCTGGGCCAAAGGCAGGCACTAAACTGCTGAGCCACCCAGGCATCCCGAGAATAGAACCTTAATGTTCTCACCATAAAAACAACAAAGAGGTAAATATGCGAAGTAAAGGATGTGTTATCTAACCTTATTGTTCTAAAGTATTTCACAAAATATACATGTAAGTAAATAATATTTGGCACATATTTATTCTAAACATTTATTTTTTAGCTGAAATTCAAATTTAAGTGGGCTTTCTATATTTTATCTGACAAGTCTACTTTTAAAGGTCTACTTTTCTCATTCTTCCATCTTCCTCTCCTTCTCATTCAGAAATCTATTGGATTCACGAACCACGGTTTGACTTTTGTATTAATTTTTTGAATGAGAGTTGCTTATGTCCAAATTCATTCCTAGTTCATTGCTTTCAAATTATTTAACTTCTACAGGCCTCCGTTTTCTTGTGTATAACACAGGCCTTTTTAGGATTGCTAACAAGAGTAAACAAGGTAACATATTTAACAATTATTGTAATGCCCGCCAGTTAGTAAGCCTGCAATATATACTAGTCATGGTGATGATGATAAAATTATCATGTTTTCATTGTCATAAAGTTGTAGTCCCCTGGATTACAACTGGCTTATCTCATCTGACATTTCTCAGCACCCAACATTTCTCACACATACATTTTCTTTCTCATCTTATTTAGTTTTTCTGGAATGAATTATCAAACTTATATAACCAGTCCCATACATCACCATCAGGAGAACCACAAACCTCCATCAGATTTTATTTCCTGTGTTTTATATTTTTCCCCAGCTAAATTCAGATATAATTAACATATAGCATTGTGTAAGTTCAAGGTGTACAAAGCGATAATTTGATATACTTATATATTGTAAAATGATTACCCAGAAGGGTTAGTTAACACCTCCATCACCTTACATAATTATCATTTCTTTTTGTGGTGAGAACATGTAAGATCTACTCTCTTAGCAACTTTTGACGATTATATTACAGTATTGTTAATTATAGTCACCATGTTCTTTGTTAGATCCTCCTGATTTTTATGTTGATGTGTAATTTTTACTGAGGGACCAGAGCCAACTCAACCATAACTTTGCTGACACTGGCCAGAGAGCTGGCTAGTAAGAAAGATAATAATGACACTTTAGAATCTGAATTCTACCAAAAGCTAAGTTAGGGCCTTTGCATATGTTTTTTGTTTAATCCTCATAGTAACTCTGTAAGTATTAATAATGACATTTTATAGATAAGGAAAAAGGATACCTTAGATGAAAAAGAAGTGAAAAATGGGAATAAATTTGGACTTGAATATTGGTAGGGAATTCTCCACACTTAGGTCATTATAACTTATAGCGGTATTGGTGTTCCTGAGGTTTTTATTTTTCTCCAAGGATATTCATATACAATCTCATTTATCCTTACAACCATCCTAAAACTTAGAAAAAGTAATTATTGTAAAAGTAATTATTGTTTCCATTATATAAGTAATGAAATTGAGACACTGGGAGGTTAAATGTCCAGAATCATGCAGTAATTGGAGTTAATACTAGAACTGAACCCTCTAATTCAGTATCTTCAGTTTCTCCCGGTACACCAGGGGGAGCAAATAGCTTTCATCATACATGAAAATGCTGGTCATTTGGTATTGGCTACCTGGGGTACCACATTAATAAGACCTCTGAGATTTTTTCTAGGTTCAATGGCAAAGAATGCCATGATAAATTAGTAATATCTGCTATGGACATGAGAGGTGGGGCAATAATGATGACCTGAGAGGATGGTATTGAACAGGATAGTTGAGGAAAGTGTGAGGTGCCCAAATAAACAATAAATTACCAAACTTCAAAGTGAGTCATCCCAGAAATCTCTAAGGATTCTTTATTGAGAACCCAAAAAATGATAGTTCTGTGTCATTTAATTGCCCAAAAGAACAAAAAAAAATGGGATGAGTTTATTCCAAGACACCATTTTCCTCTTCTCCACTATAATATGTCTCTCTTACATAGTCTCTCATGGAACCCCAACATATAAATGGGAAAATGCAAACACCTTGGAGCCCTGGTCATTCTGAACTTCGTCTATGGAAACTTCAAGTGACCAGAGCACAAGTTAAAAACCACAGATCTAAGGTATTTTTGCTTAACACTACTTGGACAATGAATAATTTAACCTCAGAAAAGTCTGTGAATTCAGCCAGATGTAAATTATCTTTTCTATATCCATGGAAATAATACACATTTAATAAGAAAACCACAGGATAGGAAATCAAGATACATTTTGATTATAGCTTAATGTGTGAAGGCAGCTAAGTTCCTTCATGATTCCAGTATTCCTTTCCTTAACCTATCAATTGAAAGATTAGAATTGATATTTCATTGATTTATCAAAGACTTACAATGTCAAAGTATAATAAAGCAGCTTAGATCATAGACCTCCCATTTAAACTCTAATATCCTAGGGGCCCCTGGGTGGCTCAGTTGGTTAAGCATCTGCCTTCAGCTCAGGTCATAATCCTAGAGTCCTGAGATTGAGCCCCACACAGGGCTTTTTGCTCAGCACAGAGTCTGCTTGTCCCTTTTTCCTCTGTCCCTCCCCCCTGCTTGTGCCCTCTCTCTCTCTCTCTCAAATGATACACACAATCTTTAAAATTTTTTTAAATAAATTCTAATATTCTAGGAATTAGAGTCTAATGTATGGAGATTGTTATAGTCACAAATATTATTTTGCCCCTAATATTCCATCAAGGTTTTCTATCTGATGTGCTTACTATGAACTTTCATCTGCTTCATAAGAAATAACATTTTTTGATGGTGTCCAGTTTGATTTCTAGGAAAAATTTTTCATTGACTAATTTTGTATGATTAATATATTTGTTAAAATCTTTTTAGTTATTTTTTAACTTTTTAAATTTATTTATTCATGAAAGACACACACACAGAAGCAGAGACATAGGCAGGGAGAGAAGCAGGCTCTATGCAGGGAGCCTGATGCGGCACTCAATACGGGGACTCCAGGATCACGCCCTGGGCCGAAGGCAGGTGCTCAACCACTGAGCCACCCAGGCATCCCTTAAAATCTTTTTAAGTCTTAGTTCAACAAGTCTACCTTCATATGCTAAGGCACATAAAGAATACATTAATATACAAACATACACAGTCATATATACATAAAAAGTTCATTGAAGTCAGAGTATAATATATTTATAGTTCCATATATGATAGCATCTAAAAAACATTGTCTTATATTAAGTAATTGGTAAATGTTTTTTAATGGAATGGAATTATATTATATTATAATATATATTCTTATATTTTATATTACGTATACAGTATATGTATATGCAATCCTCATACATCTTTGTGTCTTCAAGCACAATATTCTCAAATATATTAATAAGAGAGGTAGTATAGCATATTGGTTAAAAGGATGTCATTTCATATCAGAAAGACCTGGACTCAGATACCTGTTTTATTATTTTGGACCTATGGGGCCTTGGATAGTTTTCTCAACTTTAAAATGAGGAAATTAAGATAATACCCACATCATACTGTTTTTGTCAGGGTTAAAGGAGACAAAATATATATTTTACTTAGATAATACTTTGCACAAAATAAATATCCAGCAAATGTTAGCTATAATTAATAATCAAAATTAACCTCAATAGTGTCATTATTATAAAAAAGTGGACTTCTGAAAGTTCTCCAAATAATTCTTTAAAAGAAAGTAAATAAATTAACATATGTTCAAAGACTTTTTGTGTATAATTTGCATATCATACTGAATTTTTAATATATTATCTCATTAAATTCTCACAATCAACTTGTGAAGAATTTATTCATTTTACAGAGAAATTATGGAATTGACTCAAAGCCATACAGCTGATAATTCACTGTCACAATATTCAAGCACAAGTCTGTGCTAAACTATGATATGTCAACTTTTGCATTAAATATATTATCTGATGTTTATTACATAACCCAAGAATTTAATATTGCTGATGAGTATACATTTTAAATTATTTAAAAAGTAGAAGGAATAATCCCAAGTATTTTCTCATGAACTTGTGTGAATATGAAATAAAAAAAGAGGAAGTAAGGGGAAGCAACCCTAGGAAAATATACCACGATCACGCAACCAGCAGACCACAAATACAGATTCTTCTAGCATTTTAATTATAAACATGGTCTCTCTTTCCATACCTCTACAAATTAAAAGTACTTAGAAACTACTTAATTCCTCCAAATTAAATAACACAAATTGCATCCAACATGTATGAGGCAACTGTCTATCTATCATCTATCTATCTATCTATCTATCTATCTATCTATCTATCTATCATCTATTGTTTTAAAAATTAAGGCTGCATAGCAGTACCCTACCCTGAGTTTCATGCAGGAGTCATACTAGCTTCCCAAGTATGGGATATTGACTTTATTCACTCATTTAACAAATGTTTATTGAGCATCAACTGTATACCTGTTATAGTAACAGGCTGGGTTATACTAATTAGCAAAATAGGCAAAATTTCTGCTCTTGTGGAACTTAATTTCTAGTGGAAGAGACACTAAATCAATCAATCAATCAGTCAATAAAGGTATAATATACAACATGGTTCTTAGGGCCAAGAGGACAAATAAAGATGGGTAAAGGGCTAGAGAGTTTTGGAAAAGAAGTAGTTAATATTTTCAATGTGTAGACAAGGGAAGTCTCTCTGATGGGGAGATATTTGAACAAGATCTTGAAAGTCAGGGACTGAGGCATACTGAAATCAAGGGAAAGAGCATGAGAGGTGGAGGGAAAGGCAAGAGCAAAGACCATGTGACAGCAGCATGCTTGGTGTCTTCAAACCACAGTGAGAAGGCCAAAGTGATTAGAACAGAGTAAAAGATGAGAGAATTTAAAAATATGCCTTTTTAAAACACCAGCTTTAAAATATATGATTATGTCAGTCCCTTTGTGAAATGAAAGAATGAATCCAAAAGGTGAAGACATTTCAGAAGATCTTTGCTCCGACCAGGCCTTGTCTCCATCACCACTGTGTCATGACAGAACCTGAACTAGTGATGAAAGGCTGGCCAGCCCAAGACATTATCTGGCACTTAATTGGCAAGCAGTTATAGCTGTATTTTGGTTACAATGCTGTAATTTAAATATTTTCACAATTTTAGGCAATAATCCTGAATGATTATACATTTTGTGAATGAGACCTTATGCTTCAATTGTATGTGGCAGAAAAAAAGATAGTGTCATTAAGAAGTTTTAAAATAGTACTTAGACTGAAATTGGAGGTAGTTTATAGACTATTCAATAGTCTTAGAGATGTATTCCAGCTCTCCACTGCTTATAACAGTCAATGGCCAATTCTTCCTACAACTTCAAAAATATAGAGTAAAATATTATTTCAAGTTGACCATCTATGACTGATGTGTCAACTTCCTAATTTATGAGAGAGGTTTTTGTTTTTAACAGTGAAGATTCACAAATTACAAACTCACCAATGTGATAATATTGCTTGCCTTCATCTCCCCAACACTTGATAACTTAAGCATCAGAGTCCTTCGAAAAACATTATGTATTAGGCCTCTTCTTACTGAGGAAAATGAAGATTCTGGGAAGGATGGAATTATGCAATATTCTTTATCAAATATTTGTTTTTCTTTGATGATTTTCTTAGTATCAAAATCAATGCCATACATTTTATTAATAAATCATTCTCTTAATTGCCAAATTAGCATACATTTTTAAAAATGGTGATTGTGCTCAAGGAACAGTGAAAAACATTTAGCAGTCATGGGGTCAATTTATCATAATACAAGCATCTTTTTGACCATGAGGTGACTACTTGTCTGCTCAATTCTGACCACCTGCCTTATGAGAGAATGAAAGGCACCAGCAGAAAACAGATCAGATGGCAGAATTTGGGAAAAAGCCAGTTTGCAGAATGTGAGATTCTACTGAATATATTATCAAAAGGTCCCATATTGAACTTTTTTTGAGCACAGAAATGAGATGGCTGTGGTACCTAACTGCTGCAACTTGGTTCAAGCTCAACAACTGGTTATTTCAGTGAATCTGTGTAAACTTTGTGTGTGTGTGTGTGCAGTAAACATTCTCATTTTGAGTTTATTCAGAAAATCCAAAGAAATTCAGATGTCAGAAATTCAGAATTTGACAAGAATGAGCTTCCCACAGGTGTTAGGTTCAAGTTACAAAGTACTAGAAGTCCATTATGTCAGACAACCCTGACCCCACACCTCAGGTTCCTCAATGATGATTTTTATGTGGCTTCATAAAATAAAAACCTTGCCTATCATCATATTCTACAGAGTCAAATCTTAAGAGCTGTAAGAAACTAAGCTGGACGTAAGAGTTTTTATAAAAAGTTTGTCTTAGATGAAACTATTCGATTATTTCTGGGAGTGGTAACGAACTTAGTTTCCAATTTATTTAAATGGGGTTTAAGGAAAGGGGGATTATTTGACATTCATTAGGAATCTAAATGTACCAAGGAGAGTTGTAAAATACATTTTATTGAAGCTCATTTAGATTGGAAGCAGAGGAACATCTGTAACTACTCTGAAGGGGACTCTGGATGAACTTTTTATGAGTAAACTGGGATTGTTGCTTTTAATTATTCGAGTGTATAGATTATTCAGTAATGTGTGTAAAGAGCTTATTATTTAGCTACCACCTCCAGGCCACATCACTGAAATACAAGAAGATCCTTTCTCAGTTCTCTCTGCTTGTGCTCTGTAATTTAAAATAAATCTTGAAAGTAACTGAAGCAAATGAAAGTGTGATTTGTCTGCAGCAACGACTTGCTGTGGAATTCCTTTGTGGATTTACTTTTCTGTGTATCATTTTGCAAGACCCGGCAACAGCTAAATTGTTTTGTTTTATATTGGATTCCAAAGGCATAGGATTTTTTTTTTCTTAACAACCACTCCTATGTAATCTCATTTTGTATTCTTCCGCAGGGGTTTCCAAAGTTAAAGAATGGCAAGCCAATCTTGTGTCTGCAAAATTTAATTCCTAAAGCATTTATACTGAAGTCCCACTGGATATTTTGTTTTTGAAGAAGCTAATATCATATGATTCCAAACTTAAAACATAAAGCAGTGTCTTCAGCCCCTAAGCTGTTACGTTGCCTGGGTGAATGATCACTGCACATTTATTAACATATCTCTCTACATTTGATAAGGAAAGGTGGCAAGGTCCCAGTTTACTGTTTAATCATCCTCATTCGATAGAGAACACATTTAATGAATGAAAAGTCACCGTATTTTACCCTCTTTCATAGTCAAGCATGTCAAGGCAGTATAGATAATGACACACACACATCTTTTAACTGCATTTCAAAAGCAGTTTGTTGTATTTTCCAGGATGCATCTTAATGAGGGAGGATAATTCTAGAATTTCTACTAAATGGAAAAGAGTCAGCATTGGCAAAAAGGGTTATTAGAACAAAAAAAAAATTCTCAGGCTGAAATACAAGAATTTTTTCATGACATAGATATAAATAATAATCAGAAATTAACATGGTGCCAGTCACAAGTTCACATAAGGCATTGCTAAAATGGCATTAATAATTTGTACAAACAAAGCCACTACTTTTATATAATTTTTTAAACCTCAGTTACTGGGAATAACTTGACTTTCATGGAAATTCACTCCACTATGTCTTTCCACTCTGTCTAGTGTTACAATTAGGAAAGATGAATTTTCAGAAGAACAAGCTTTAAATTGGTCACTCTGGCATGGCAGATTTTATTATGGATGCCTACGTGCTTCTCAGAAAGACACTTCTCGACTCCCTGGGAAGAAAGCATATGACTGAATTTCAGTAGTTCAGTTTTTACATTAAAATATGGCCAGTGAGGGGTTCCAATCTGTCAGGGAAAAGTGGCCATGCGGCCAGAGTTATCATTTTACTTTGGGGGTCTTGTGTTTGCCAAGTGGTCAGCCAGCTGTCCAGGCTTTTAAAATGAGGAAACTGAAATATCTGGGAGGTAAATTGCATTGGAACATTTCAAATTTATTAAACCTGAAGGATTCTTAATGAAATTAAAGATAGAAAAAAAAAAGAAATTAAAGATAGAGAATTGCTGTTTTTAAATGTCGAGTTTTAATATTCCCTTAAATTCTATGTAAACAGTTAGGTAGGAAGTCAAATCTCACACAGATGTGAGCATTGTTTCATGGTGCAAAGAATATAAGCATTAAGCTGATGGGCCTGATTGCAGAGTTTGCCGCTGCCTCTCAGCAGCTGTGTACACTTCTTTCTGAGCCTCAGTTATTGCCTGTTAAATGGGAAGAAGAAGACTACTTATAATAATAATAATTTTAATTATGTGTGGGGGTGGATGCTAACCAAACTTACTGTGGTGATCATTTCACAATATATCCATTTTTCAAATCATCAGGTTGTACACCTAAAACTAATACGATGTTATATATCAATTATATTTCAATTTTTAAAAAAGAAACAAAAAATGTGTTTTGAGATACAGTAATATATTTAAAGTTTTTGCCAGATAGAAGACAATAAATTACAATAAACTATTTAAATGTACCTTAAGGGAATAACAAAAGCTGTGCTTTGGGGACCTCTGGGTGGCTCAGTGGTTGCATGTCTGCCTTTGGATCAGGTCATGATATCTAGTCCCACATCAGGCTCCCTGCAGGGAACCTGCTTCTCCCTCTGCCTGTGTCTCTGCCTCTCTCTGTGTGACTCTCATGAATAAATAAAATCTTACAAAAAAGAAGCTGTGCTTTGAAAATAGATTGCTAATGCCTTGTTAGCATATATATACCAAAAAGGATCATAATCTCAGAATATGTGTAAAGTGTCAGTGCAGAACATCGATAGGGAAAATGATCAAAAATATGTCTTCTCATCTGAGCAAAGAGGTGAGAAGTTAAGCCTTAGGAATAATGACTCTAAACCAAAGAGATTGTCTAGATAATCAGGTTAGATTTATCTTCCCCACTTTCTTGGGGGAGCCATGGGGAAGGCTGCAGGGGAAAGTGCCAGCCAGTCACGTTTGCATGAGATAAATAATCAGTTGTGAGCTCAGTGTGTGATTCTCGTTAAAATCCAGACATTGGAACAGCTCCCGAAACGCATTGCCACCACCACCACCACCAATCTTTTTTGCATCTCATTGGCATTTGAGGACGTTAATTGACTCATTATTGCAATTCATATTCAGGAAAGGAAGTTGATTAAGGAAGGCAGATGCAGAATCTCCAGACACATTCATAGCTGCGCTGTTTGTGCCGCCAGTTTACTTGAGTTATTAGAATATTTAGGAGGCTATAGCCAGAGGGACAGGGAACGTGTCCCACAAAGTGTCGCCCTCACAAATAGATTTTTACTAAAAACAATATAATTTTGTAATAATCTTATTCTACTGTAAGGTCTAAACAGTGATTATTTTCTTAGCTCTTTTAGACTAATTATAGCCACTCTACTGTTTTAATTGCTCTTCTGGAAAATTGGTTCCTGATGCTTGTGTGGTATCAAAGAATATTTTGAAAAGTCCACAAAAAGTATCTCTAGACTATATTGAGTTAAAGAATATTTAAAAATTACGATTGGTAGTAAAATTTTATAAACAGCTTTTAAAGATGTTTCTCAATTTAAAGGTTTTCTTTCTCAAATTCTCAATTTTGACTAAGTATGCTGTGATACATTTATAGATCAAATGTATTTTATTAACCATCTGAGCAGTTGTTTCCTTTGGTAGCTTTGATCATCTTTAAACAGTCGAGCTTGTTTCCACTTGTATGTTTAATATTACATACTGAAAAGATAGTTTTCTATATATAAATATATATGCCTATTAGATGAGCGCTTTCTCTTTTTACGTTTGGGGAAACCAGTATTTTGATCTGAGTATTGAGAAATATTTTCAATAATTGATTTGCAGTAATATAGTATAAGAAAAAAACTATATACTATATAATTCTGGGGTCAGTCGAACATAAATAGTATATAATTCACTTGCTACTTTTTGTTTTGTTTTGTTTTTAGAGTGCGAAGAGAGAAAAAGGAGGGAGGGGGAGGCGAGGGAGAGAGAGAATCTTAAGCAGGCTCCACACCCAGCACAGAGCCCAACGTGAAGCTCAGTCTCAAACCTGAGATCATGACCTGAGCTGAAATCATAAGTCAGACACTTAATGTTCTGAGTCACCCAGGCACCCCACTTGCTACACTTTATACTGAATTTCCTTAGTAATAATTAATATTCAGGAAATTATTTTTTCTTTTTAATCTTAAATGTGAAAGGATTGTTCAGATCTTATTATGAATAGTTTAGTACCTAAAATAAACAGAAATTTATCTTTAAGCTGTTCCTCCCAAATAATTAATCCTATGAAAACCTTGTTTGGTATTAAGCTGTTTGGTATGAGATGACTATCTTTGCCATTTAACAATCTTTTCTCTCCTAACTAGCTATTGCTCAGATTTAACTAATTTTATCTTCTTCACTTGATCTGTATTAATTATCCTGAAACCATAAGAACATGTGTACAGTGAATACATCTTTATCCATATATAGATATATGTGAAAAAGAAATGAATAGCAAAATGTAATAAATCTTCTTTTACCTTGCCCCAATAGTTTATTTTCTTCACTAATTAATTTTTGACCCCCAGAATGAATAAATCAAGGCTTGCTTTTCTCAAATATTAGTAATTTTAAATGTCAATAGCATACATAATATTTTTTCTATAAAACTTCAACTAAAACTTAATGAGCAATTATTATGTATGTGCCAGATATTTAAGGGTGGAACAGAGTCACAAATTAACAATCCATAATGTCCATTATCTAAGAGCTTCCAGTGGGAGTAGCATATAAATAATTCCATATAATAATACAAAGCTGAAATAGATAGTTCCAATAGAGAATAAGCAAAGATAAATGAGTGCTTCAGGAAATGAACAGTCTACTGACAGTCCTTTTTAGAATCTAAAAGGAAGATCAATGAAAGATTTGTGCCTGGACTCTAAAGGGCATAAATGATTTTGAATACAAGAAAGAAGAGACTCATTCCATGTGGATAAAATACTGACCAAAAGCACAGAGATAGGCATGTTCTGGGAAAAATAAATAGCTCTGCATTATTTTTTTTAAGATTTTATTACTTTATCTGAGAGAGAGAGAGCATAAGCAAGGGGAGGGCCAGAGGGAGAGGGAGAGGCAGACTCCTTGCAGAGCCGGAAGCCCGACACAGGGCTTGAATCAGGACCGCTGGCATCATGACCTGAGCTGAAGGCAGAAACCTAACTGACTGAGCCACCCAGGCTCCCCAGTAGTTCTGCATTATTGAAACATGGAGGGACTGACAGTGAACTAAGAGATGAGTCCAAAAAGTTGGCAGGGGTCAGAATGGCGAGGGCTTTGAAAGACACATTGAGGAGTTTGCTCTTTCTTTTATAGATAACTTAGAGCTGTGAAGATTCTAAAAGGGCTAAGGTGGACATAGAACAGCATGTGGTGACAAGAGACATTACTGAGCAGATTATGTTTCAGAGAACCAATTCTAGGGAAAACTTGGAAATGGGATGTTCGGTAAAGCAATTAGAAAGTTATGACTAAAGTCCAAAAGGTAATAGCTCAAAAGAAGAAGCAGTGGACATAGAAAATGGAGGCTCTGTGTTTATAGGAATGGAGATGTAGAGCTCTATGTAGTAGGGAGCTGGGCACCAAGGTTCTTAGCTGGATTATTGCCTTTATGATTGATACAATAAGGAAAAGAGGAGAGAAAGAAGAGAATTGTCTTTGTGAGGAAATAAATATCCAGCAGGTCATTGCAAATGTGGATCAGAAGGTTAGAGTCAGGGCTAGAAATTTAGATTAACTGTCACTCAAATAGAAGTAGGAAGTGAAGCTATGGGAACATATGAAAGCATTGTGAAAATGGTCATATCATGAATGGAAGCTGGAGAATGAGACTTTGCAAATGCCCATAGGAATGTGATGGCTTGATGGAAGGAAAGGAGTCAGCAGAGAATTTTCTTGCTCCCATAAAACTTTAGTTTATGAAGACCCAGAAAACATGGCAGGCTTAAAGCCCAAGTGACCTGAAAAAAGAGACTAGAGAGACACAATTACTGTCAAGATAAATCACAAAGTCTCATTTAAAAAAAAAATTCAACCAGCTGCTAATTTCCTCACTTTCTCAACAATTTAGCGAGTAACTCTATGACCCAGGCACTGTGCTAGGTCTCAAAAATATTATGTGATGCCTCTAAAATTCCAGATCATTCTTGGTAATCTTATATAATCCCTGATTGCTTTTTCCTCTTTCCCATTTCTTATTAAGGATTAATTCCTATTAAAGCTCTTCCCTTGTCATGTAATAATAATTCTTATTACAACATGAGTATAATAAAGATACTCCTTGATACTTCAATAATTCTTTTACAAACATTTGCTAACTTTAATCCTCCCAGCAATCTTGTGAGGCAGACAAAATAAGCATTGTGGTTCCCATTTTATAGATGAGGAGCAAAATGACCAAGCACGGTGTCTTATATGCAGTGATTACTCAATAAATATTTATCTGAAGGAATTTTACAAACAGGTTATTGCTGAAACTTTCTCAATGAGCGAGGTTGTAATTCTAAATTTTAGCATCACCCGTCACCAAAAAAGACTCCTTTAAACATAGAAGTGAAAATCAAGTGAGGTGGTTTCTGCTGTATGTCAAACCCAAACCTTCTCCTCTCCTCACGGTCATTACATATCCCTAGCCATACTGGCCACAGTTCCAAGTTAGATGTTACACTCAAGAGACATCCTTTCCAGGTCTCAGAAACTTATCTCTGTGAAATAAAAACAAGCTTCTTAGTTCTCCCATTGCCCTCAGCTTTCATTTTTCCCTCTTCCCAGGGAAAACGTATACACCATAGGTTTTGAGTACTCGTTACCTCTGACAAATTGCACTGTTTTCTCTTCCAGATCTGTCAAGTTCAAAATCTCACAATGATACTTTCTGAAAGACATGATTTGCTGGAATTGTCTAAGAACCTCATATTAAGATAAATATTTGATGTCAACTTGTGTTAAAGAGCTTGAATTATTCTTCCAAAGCAAGTCTAAAAAATAATTATGCCACTATGATAGCTCCAATCAATTGGTAAAGGTTTCCTGAAACACTAGGTTAAAAAGAGTTCAGCGAAACAAAAATGCCACAAGTAATTGTCAATGTTTGTGGTGGACACAGGGGAGGGAAGGGAACACACGTGCCATCTTCTAATGGCAACTTAAATCAGACGAAGCTGGGATCAGATTATGGGATTTCCAGAGTGAGTAGTGTGATGTTCAGTTCTCTTTAAAAGAAGGGCAGGCCCAGGGGTATAGTGCCCCCTTAAGTGAGGAAGATAACCTTTTGCTGAGAAATCTGGCATGCGGTGCTGAAGATGGCAGTTGATGCTTTAATCAAACACAGAAGTAGACAACTGTTTTCGTCAATTCCTAATTGCATGTTTGCAAATACTTTTAACCTAAGTCTCAGTGTTTTCTGCATAAACCAGCTGACATTTATTGCAAAGTGGAAATGATAGGAAATTTAATTCAAATGAAAGCTAAGCCATTGTTTTGAATTTGTAAAATGAATTTCTCTCTAGGGGACCTATGGAGCTAACAGGAATGGGTGTTAGAAATATAAATCCCCATGCATCAACATAAGCTGAGATAACTAAACTTGACTGATTATAATAATAGAGAGAACTCTCCAGAGGGCTTCATGTGCATGGACACATCCAAATGCTATTTTGTTAAGTTTTTCTAGCACTGAACATTTCTACAGGCTATTTTATCTTAAAATGGATTGTTGTCTCGGACACTAGATCATTCCCTCCAGAGCCAGAGTTACCTCCAAATTAGGTGACTTACTCAAGGTCACTGAACATGAGGGGTAAAATAGAGGATATTTCAAAGGCTTTTGAGTTCCAGGCTGTTGCTTATCCACTGGATCTCAAAGAGGAAAATGTATAAAACCTGCAGATCTATTTATCTACATATTTTCTTTGGCTGAACCTGTGCACTCATGGGCTCTTCACTTCAAAGCAATTAAAAAGAATTTTATTCAACCCCAGAAAATTTATATTTTTCAATTACTCTGGGATTACATAATGTGACATAGAAAACCCTGTAGATCCCATAGGGCAAAAATGCAGCAAAAAAAGATTGAAAGTGGGAATAACAATAAACGATACCAGGTAGTCTGCTTGTCTGGATAAAAGTGAGTCATACAAAACTGCCCATATTGCACAAGAAATATTTTCACGTGTATCTTTTATCAGAAATTATATACCACTATCCTGTCTAATATTTCAGATCTGTTTGCTTTCCAGAATACTTGGCCTGACTCCCTTTGTCTCCTGCATTAGAAACAGTGCATCTACAACCAGTTTACCTGGAACAACCGGAGTCCAACCAGGAAAATAGAAGCCATTGTAGATCTTTAAAATAAAATAATAATAATAATTCAGAGTTACAAGGGTTATGGAATAGCTGAAGTTCAAATAGGAGATGGTAGGAGAAACTAGAGATCATTAATAACAGAAAGTGCCACCACTACAGCCGGAAGAACAGGGGGAGGTGGTATTTCCAGAAGCCAGAAGCCAGGACCATTCAGTGGAGTTAGAATCAGGTGAAGGCTGCCCATTGGAAGCTGGAAGCACAAAGAGCCCTGTTCAGGAGGAACCGCCACCACAGAGGACGGCGGACACACCTGGAAAGGGTTTTGGGGAAGGCCTTGACTTCCCTTTCTTACCCTTCGATCTTCTACCACGTTTGCAAGAGAACATGAGAGTTTAGAAGATAATATTTCCTGAAATGTAGAGCAGAAAAAGGGAGAAGATGCATCTGAGAAAAAATGAGCAGTTGGTCGGCTAATTACCTCACTTAAGGATTCTCCTTAACACAAAATTCTACGTTTACAAAAAATCTGTTTAACTTACTTTGCATAAAAACGAGATCGGTCTTAATTTTACTTTTGATTTCTTTCCATCAAGAGTGCATCAGTAGGACTGTATTTCTTTATAAGCAGAAGTCAGACAAGACCATGTTGGGGGAGTGGGTATCCAGTGACATTGGAAGCAAGGGTAAGGGCTAACATAAGTTGAGTAGAAGAAATATTTTTGCTGTTAACAAGCAGTTTCTTTTTGGGGACCCTGGCCTTTTAGCAATCTGATAACTACTTTCATTATTAACAGACTCCCTTCTCTTCGATTTTGTATAGAAACTTCCCTGCAAATATGATGGCATCTTTCTGTATGCACATGCAAAAAAATATTGAACATTATTTCAGGGGAGCCCCACCATGGCCCCAACCCCATGATGTATCCCTAGGGGGACAAACCTGTCCTATTCATACTAGACTTTCTTTTGCTCTTCACTAAACTCCTTTGTAACTCTTCTGAGCATCATAAAAGTTCTCCAAGCAAGAGTTAAGGTGATTGCACTTTAAACACAATGTCCTGGAACCTAGAGAAATTGTGTGCTGTGTGCATGTGTATTTTTCTTAAGGGAATGTTTAACTGCCCCCCCCCCCAAAAAAAAATATTTAGAGACAAGTTTCCAGATATTCTCCAAGGTATGTAAAATGTTTTTATGTGATAACCATAATCATCTTAGGTTGAAATAGTATACAAGTACAAATAGTAGGAATATACTGAAGGTAGGGAAATGAGTCTTACATGAATTATGGGCAATTTCCTTTTGCTATGGCTCTTTTGAAGCTGCCACACTGGTCCTTCAAGAGTAGAAATTATACCTGTCTTGGCTTCTATAATGAATTATGTAGTGATCTTCATATGCTAGAAGTGAAGCTTCTAGATGTGTCTCCTTTTTCTACAAAGAGACATAATAAGCAGTCTATATCCTTCTTTTTCTGAGTTATGCTTGTCTTATGCCAATTTGGCATAAATTTATAAATTGACAAAATTAATTTATGGCAAATTTTATAAATAAAAACAATATTCCAAACCATAATTGTGATCTTTACCACTAAAGGTTCATCATGAGGTCATAGAATTTCAGCTCTGAAGAGATTTTAAAATTTCTCTATTCCAACTATTTATTTTATTCATGGGGAAAGTGATATCTCATAAAAGTATATGACTTGTCTACCACTGGTCAATTCCATCTATCACATTTCCAGTTCCTCATATCTGTACCTTAATGGTGGCTGGGCTACCATTTTACCTGTCTATTAGGGTAGATTTATAATTGATATGAATTTTTAATTTTCTACTAAACTTTTTGATTAAAGATAGCAATAGAGCAAGTCCATAAACAATGAAAATGCATATCCATAAGCGCATTGGCAATTTTCTGTCTGTACAAACAAATAGTAAAGATTTCTGGCTTGGCTTCAAATCTTGGTTTCAAAATCCTTCATGTGGGCCAAATGTGACCAAGGATATATAGTTGGCAGTAGCCTAGCTTCTTTAGACTTCACTTTCTTTATCTGTAGAATTGGGACAATCAGAACACCTACTACATGGGGTTATTGTGAGAAAAATCAATGAAATGCATGGAAAGAACTTAGAACTGTAAGTGGCACATGGTAAGTTCTCTTAGTAAACACTACCTGCTCTTGTATTAGGTTCTTTGGAGTCTGAATACACTGGATACCTGCACCTTCCAGAAGCAAAACTGAAAGATATTGCCCTAATCATAAGCAAATGGAGACACTAAACTTTGCATTGCTAAATTTAAAGCTGATTATTGATGGGCAGAAAGAAATTTTGATTTGAGAAATGCTTAATTTGAGTTATGAGACAAGAGCCAGGTGATAGAAGATTTATTGTTTACCAATGAAGAATTCATAACAAGTTTAAAATGAGTTGCTAGGTACAATATTTAGATAGGAAAACATGAAATACCAAACATATGAATTCTTTGAGGCTTATAGCCAAAAGCCCAAAGGCTGTCTAGACCAGAATCTTATAAGCATCCCTTTATGGAAGAGTTTGGAGTAACTGTGGTGGTTGGTGGTGCTAGGATAGGAAGGAAAATCCCATTTGCCTCATTAGAGGCAGAGATCTTGTTCAGATCTATTTTTTCCTCTTGTATGATAGTTTTTCATGTTATCTTTAGCTTGGCAGAATGTGGTCACAAAGATGCCTATAGCTTCTTCTAGTCTGCCTCTCCCTGCAGGGTCCTCAAAGCTTTAAATCACAAAGAGGAAAACTGTTGAAATTGTTTCTCTCAATCTTGAGATTTTTTTTAATAATACTTTTGCTTTGGCAAAATGCATTTATTCAAGCACAGTCTCGTCTGCACTCTAGAAAAATGTGATACCATTTTGCACTGAATGTTTAAATGCAAAAAAAAAAATTGGCTGATTAACAAATATAACTTCTTGTGATTCTGTTCCAATAATCTTGGAGAATTGTTATACTGTAAACCCAGAAAATTAACATTGCCAGATAAACAGTCTGATTATATCTGGCATGATCAAGGTTTCACAGTGAGAAAATGTACAGTTTCCTAAGACCTCTGACAGAAAGCTACTCTCAGACCTTTTCAAAGGCTTTCAGAAGTTATTACTTGAGATTAACTATGGCATGAACAAAAAGGTCTGAAGTCTTGTTTATAGTTAGCCTGTGGCTCTGAGTTAGCAAGTTCTCTTTTAACTGATCAGTATATGAGTTCTGGGTGCTAATGAGTGAAGGTTAGCCAGAGGGAATGTGGATGAGGGGAGCAAAAGACCAAATCATTCTCCAGGGAAGGGGGAAGTAAGCATTGAAAAAAAAATTCAATAATTTTTAGAAGTCAAATCATGTTTTAATCAGTGCCTCTAGAATAAACTAAAGAAGCCCCACTGACGTTCCCAGCTGTAAGAGTAGAAGTCTGGTTTCACATTTGCATGATTTTGAAGGTCAAATGCCTGCTATCCAAGTCTTACTGATCCATATGGACTAGAAATGCCACAATATGCAATCATCATGAAGGCAGATTGTCTCCTGTAAATCTGTCCTTTCTGTAACACATTCAAAATGTACCGTATTGGCTGGATTATAAATCCTTTCAGGAAATGCATGCACATTTGTAGAAGCAGCTTCACGTTGATGGATGATGGCAGTGGTGTTCAGAGAACCCTTAAAATAATTTATCTTATGTATAAATCTGGTTCGCCATGTGTCTGGATTTCCTGTGACCAGGTATATACCTGTAACTCAAAATCCTGTTCCAGAAATGAGTAAAACCATCTCTGGGCTGTTTCCATGTTTTCTGTAGATATGAAACCTGTAGATTTTGTATTATTCTGGATCCCAATTTTATATGCTAAGTAGAAATTTACTTAAATGAACCCTTAAAGTTTGAGAATGCATTTATCAAAGGATTCGTCTCTCTATATATTTATTCCATTAAATTATTAATGTCTCTAGTATATTTAAAATATTACTCATTTTATAATTACTTAAATATACATAGGATCTTCAGGAACAGAACCATTGTATAAAAGAAGGACAAATGAATTGGATGGTGAGTTCAAAGCATTTCACTGTATTGTTGAAAACGATTAGCTTTTATGTACCCAGTTCTGTGGATCTTCTAGTATGTACTAACCATTATGAAATTCAGCAACTTCCACTGTTCTCTAAGCAACTTACCTCACTTTATTTATAAAATGTAAAATATCATTCCTTCTCTTAAAACTCATGTACCTTTTATAACATTGATGAAAGTAACATTTTCCACGCTCATAAATAGATAAATCAGATCAATAACTACTTTTCTCAAAGAAACACAAACTAAAACAAAACCAATGTTAAGTTCTAATTTTGATTGCTTGAAAATATTATAGGACATCAGAATTAGAAAGAGTTTCTCTCTAAATAAATAAATTTATTTGACAAACAGAAAACTGAAATCCAACTTGGGATGACCAAATAAAATCAAATGATGAGCTTGTGGCTTCCTTGGAACTAAGACTAAAATTCGTGTTGGCTCTCACACTGGTGTGTAAGCATTTCCTACCATGTTGCAATGCCTCTCAACCTAATAAACAAGTAATAGCTTATAATAAAAAATCATTTGCATTTCATACATTAACAATGAACCATATGAAAAAGAAATAAAGTAATCCCATTTACAATAACATCAAAAGCAATAAAATATTTAGAAATAAATTTAAGAAAGTGAAAGATCTATATACCAGAAATTATGAGACATTGGTGAAAGAATTTGGAAAAAAAAACCCACAAATAAATGGAAAGATATACCATGTTCATGGATCAGAAGAGCTAATACACTTAAAATGTATATACCACCCAAGCCATTCATAGATTTCAATGTAATCCCCATGAAAATTCTGATAGAATTTTTCACAGAAATAGAAAAAAAAAATCCTAAAATTTATTTGGAACTACAAAAGACCCTAAGCGGCCAAAGTACTCTTGAGAAAAAAACAAAGCTAGAGGTATCACACTTCCTGATTTCAAACTATATTACAAAGCCATAGTCATCAAACAGTATAGTACTGGCATAAAAACTGACACCTAGAGCAATGGAACAGAATTGAGAGCCCAGAACTAAACTCACACATATATGATCAACCCTTATTTGACAAGGGAGCCAAGAATATTCAATGGAGAAAGGATAATATTCAATAAATGGTATGGGAAAAACTGGATATCCATATGCAAAAAATATTAGACCCCTATCTTACACCACCCACAAAAATTAACTCAAAATGGATTAAAGAGTTAAACAGAAGACATGAAAAGTAAATTCCTAGAAGGAAACACTGAAAAAAAGCTCCTTAATGTCTATCTTGGCATATCTTTTGGATATGACACCAAAAGGATAAGCAACAAAATCAAAACTGAACACATCAAAGTAAAAATCTCTTGCACAGCAAAAGAAACTATCAATAAAATGAAAGACGACTTATGGAATGGGATAAAATACTTGCAAACCATGTATCTGATAAGAGTTAAAATCCAAAATATGTAAGGAATTCATAAAACTCAATGCCAAAAAAACAATTCAATTAAAAAATGGTCATGAACTTGAATAGACATTTTTCCAAGGAAGACATACAAATGGCCAATAGTACCTGAAAGGGGGCTTAGTATCACTAATCATCAAGGAGATATAAATAAAAATCACAATGAACTATTACCCAACACCTGTTAGGATGGCTATTATCTCAAAGACAAGAGATAACAAATACTGGTGAAAATGTAGAGAAAAGGAAACTCTGGTGCATTGTTATTGGAAATATAAATTGGTGCAGCCACTATGGAAAATAGTATGGAAGCTCCTCAAAAAATTATAAAATAGAAGTACATTTGACTCAGGAATTTCATTTGTGTGTATATATCTGAAGGAGATAAAATCACTATCTCAGATATGTGTACTCCTACATTCACTGGAGCACTATTCACAATAGCCAAAACATGGAAACAACCTAAGAATCTGTTGATGAATGAATAGATAAAGAAAATGTGATATCTATCTATATCTATATCTATATCTATATGAATATTATTTGGTCATGAGAAAGAAGGTAATTCTGCCATTTGCAATAACATAGATGGACCTTGATGGTATTATGCTGAGTGAAATAAGTAAGACAGAGTAAGAGAAATACTGTATGACTTCATTTATATGTGGAGTCTAAAGATTGAACTCATAGAAACAGTAGAATTGTGGTTTCCAGGGGCTAAAGGGTAGGAGAAATGGGGACATATTGGTCAATGGGTACAGACTTTCTGTTATAAGATGAATAAGTTCTATGGATCTAATGTACAACATGGTAACTGTTGCTAATGAAACTGTATTGTGTATTTGAATGTTGCTTTGAAGTAGAACTTTAAGGTTCTCACCATTACAACAGCAATGATGACAACAATAACAATAAAATGGTAGTTAGGTGAAGTGAAGGATGTATTAAGTAGCTTTATTGTTTCTTTGTCCTCTTCCAGCCAGTGGGCAGCTTTGGGAGGGAAAAACATGCAGCAGTAAGGGAGGAAAGGAACACCTGCCTAGCCAGCCAGATCAGTGGAATCCACCCTAGTGATCAATGGGGTGTCAGGTGTCACAGCCAGATCACCTTCACGTCCTTAAGTAACTTTATCATGGTAAACATTTTGCAATAGGTACCTGTATCAAATCATCACATTGTACACCTTAAGCCTACATGATATTATATGTCAATTACGTCTCAATAAAGCTAGAAAAAGAAAAGAGTAAATGAGAAGCTGAATAGATATTTCACAAGTTGTATTTTGTTTGTTTGTTTGTTTTGTCCAACTGATGTCTTGTTTTGCACTCTAATTGGTTTACTTATGGCACTTCCCAGAAAGTAAGATATCATTCATTCATTTATTCATTTATTCCACAAACATTTCCTGAGAACTGGATATATGACAGGCACTCTAGTGGGTGATACAAGAGAAGTTACAATCTAGTAATATAACCCACTGAAGAACAACATGAGCATAGATGAACAAAGGGCTTCCTAATATAATCCTTGCATTTGTTTCTCTAAGTAACCTTAAAATAAAATTCAAATTCTGGAGCCACACTACCTAGTCTTGATCTCAGCTGCACCACTTTCTAGCTTCTAACCCTTAGAAAAATTACTATATCTCTCTGCCTCAGTTTCTTAATATGTTTAAAATTCTAATACTTTTCTTATAGAGTTACTGTGATGATTAAGTAATTGGCCTAATAAATAGACATAATGTGAAGATTTTAGAATCATGCCTAATATATAAGAAGTAGTCAATAAACGTTAGAATTATTGTTATTATGGTTATTATTACTATTTTTTTTTACAACCACACAATAATGAAAATCCTCTCTACAGATAGCTTCCAGGACAACTATGATTTAAATTCCATTTCATATTATTTTAATCCCTTCCATTTCTCCTCCTCTTCTTTAGTTCCCACAGAGTTATCTCATTTTAAGATACATTTCATGGCTATTTCTGCAATCAGAACATTTAGCAGTTTGGTGATGAAATCAGGGCAGTTTGAGATGTCACACTCTAGCTAGTTACACTGCACAAAGCCTAACAGTTTGCTTTCTGTTTTTAAAGAAGCGTTTCATTTAGCCATACTTGTGGCGGCACATGTAATTGAAAAGAGGCATATGGAGACCAGCATGGAAGCCTAACAAACACTTCAGAGTGGCTTAAAAACTATGTTAATCAGTTTGGGAAACCATGTTTTAATCTCAAAAAAAAAAAAAAAAAAAAGAAAAGAAAAGAAAAACCCTCCTCAAACGTAAGGTGACTTTTAAAGAAATGTAATCATTGCCAATATCACCTAATACAATGATTGATTTACCTCTGCCCTGACAAATACTGAAAATAAAACTGAATCCTAGAAAAAGGAAGGAATGAGAGCACCCATGACCTGCATACAGTTCTGTGGTGCAGAAATGAACTTGTGATGGCGTAACCCAGGACATTAGTCCCCCAGCCAGAGTCAGTGGATACCATCTCCCCTACAGGACAGGGAGAGGGACGTGGGCTCAACAACACTCCTTCCCCTGCAAGAAAGCGCTGAGCATTACCTGCAAACAAGGAAGGCATCAGATGAACAGACCTTTATAACAGAATGTGCATCTGCCAAGACAAAAATACACCACAAGCTTCTGGTGCTGGCATGCTGACAGTATGAGCAAGCTGTCTTAGTAGTGATTTTGCAAATCACTTGAGTTTAAATTCTATATAGGCCGTAGGACCCCTGGAGCATCACTTTCTATATTTGGCCTCCTCATTTAGCTGTGTTTGGAATAAATAGGCTATGGGTAAAAATCATGCCCTTTATGAGTTTTGCATACACAGACTAATTCTGCATGTACATTATACGTGAACAGAGTGATTGATGCAAGTCTATGCTTACACACACACACACACACACACACACACACAAGGCTTTTGAAATGTATTTTTAAGTTGTTTTCCTGTATGACTTTTTCTCTCTCTTTTTTTAAGTTCAGCTCTCTGGCATTTAAGTAACCCACAAGCTGCTGTTTCTTTTTCCAAATAAGTTCAGCTTGATGGTGGGGCCAAGAAAAATGAGACTAACTGATGATTGCAATCGTGAAAGAAAATATGCTTTTTATCAGAGACCACATGTTGCCAATGCCAATTAAAGCAAAACTGGGAGATTTTATCAGACACCAACCTGGAGAGGAGAAATGATAAGGCAAGCATAAGAAAAGAAAAGTCAGCTTCAGGTGGAATTGCCGGGATGCCCATTTAAGATGAAATGTAAAAATTCAAGGTGGAAAGTACAGCATATGTTGCAGATTTAGCAATTTGTTAACCATCTAGATAAGAAATGGGACAAAGCAATGTCAAGGTCTTGGATTCAAGGCGATCTGACCGGATCCCAACTGTGTCCACTAACTACCTGAATCACCTTCATCTTTTTGAGTCGTCTTCTCATTTAATAAATAAGGAATCACAAAATTCTATTTGCATTCTAAAAAATGACAATGTGGATTAGAGTACTAGTTTAATAATATTTGCTTAATAAATGTTGAAAGAGAGAGAGAAATTAATTGATTAATTTGTGGACAAATGCTTCAGTAGAGATTGTTCTTTTCCCTAAACTGTTACACAACCATTTAGACACACACATCTTATAAATATATTAAGGATTGTGAGTATTATTTTACTGTCTTTCAAAGGTTGGTAAGGAATCCTGTAGTTATGTGACATGTTCTATAGTTTCATTTCTGACATCCATTTATAACATATTCGTGAGATCATATGATTGCACTCCATAGAAAAAAGGATCACTTTTTCCAGTATTGAGAGTTGCAAGATGTCAAGGTTAAAAGGCTTATTTAAGTTTCTCTGCCTCGGTTTCCATCATCCCTAAAATGTTTATACCACCCTTGAAAAATTGTCAGGGTCAAATGAGAGGAACCATTAAAAATTGCTTGTATCTACAGCATAGAAAAGGTCAGTTCCTTTCTCCTTTACCTTCAGGTGAGTTGAGTAGTTTTTATATTTTTAAGAAGCAGTAGGAATTTGTTAAATGAATGGGCCAGGCTTTATTCCTGAAAAAAAGGGTACAAGCACTGAAATTCTCAGATGGAGCAACACCAAAGTGTGGCACTTGAGAGGTATTTTTAGAACTTGGTGAGAATAATTATTTAAAAAGTAGGATGCAGTAATTATGATATAAAATAGGTATTGAATATATATTTTTTCATAATAAAACTTATTCTTTATGTATGCCTACCACTCCTCACTTTTATATTTTTTCAGTTTATAGTGAATAGAAGATACTTGCAATTTACTCACCAATGATTATTTGAATACTGTAATCCATGAATCCTAAAGTTCTGGAAATTATTCATCTCTTTCTAGAAAAATTGACTGTACATGTTTGTCTGAAGTAAGAGACTAAGCATCCCTAACTCAAATAAATTTTTCCTTTTTCCCCATAGGAGTATATACTTTAAAGCCAATTAAGGAATTGGAAGTTTCAGGAAGCAGATAACCGGTCATAAATGTACTATTTTGATAAACCCGGAGGCAATGTTAAGGTCAATGAAGGAAGTGGATTTGTATTAATGTTTTATTTCAACTTCTCATATTTGGATCCAATCATAATAATCACGTGCTTTTTGCCAACTTTCCTGGGTATTCAGCTTTCCCACCTGGAGACTAAATGTAGAGTTAGAAGCTCAGAGAACTAAAAACAGCGCAGCTGGATTATAACTTTTGTTGAAAAGAACATCAGTTGCTTGGCTAAGAATTCTTCCAAATTTTTCAATTATATAGATCCTTCAGGGTTTTATTCCTCTTTCTACATAGCTCTGGCGTTTTGAAAGTGCATTAATACATTGTCAAGAAAACAATAAAAATTTCATTTATACCATTCATCTGAGTTAGTCATGAAAAGAAACAGTTATGGTCTTGAACAACATGGGTTTGAACTGCATGGGCCCAGTTATACATGGATTTTTGTTTATAAATATGGTCTAGCACTGTAAATGTATTTTCTCCTATGATTTTTTTAAATAACATTTTCTTTTAACTAGCTTACTTTATTGTAATATTACTTAATACATATAGCATGCAAAATTTGTGTTAACTGATTGTATATGTTATTGTTAAGGCTTCTGGTCAACTCTAGGCTCTTAGTATTTAAGTTTTGAGGGGAGTTTTTGACTGGGAGTCAGTGCTTCTAACCCCCATGTTTTTCAAGGGTCAACTGTATTTTATTTCCACAAATGTGGACTCGAGTTAGGTACACACAAAGATAATACAATATTGCTCACTTTTTAAGCATCCTGGACATTTCTGTGATCAGCTGCTGAAGAGTTTATGTGAACCGAATGTAATGTGTTTTCAAGGGGTACATATGTATGTGGATCTCTCTATCAGTCTATTATTGTTCATCTTTATTGTTACCTTGTGTTCGTAGACTTTGTTAAAAATAATGAAAGCACACTGTTAACATGATTTTTTATTGTAGAGAACAAAAATCAATCTCAATATTTAATAAAGTTAAAATGATTATGAAACATTATATAATGTTATTACTATCCATGTGATTAATGTTTTTAAAATTTGACTTACAGGCAATTATAAAAAATTTATTAGGCTGTACCTCACACCTATTAAATTAGTTTTCAGGGAAAGAACTAGATAATCTACATTTTTAATAATTAGATCAAGTAATTTTGGAGAATGTTAAACTAGAATGTAAGTTTCGGGTGGAAGAAAGGAATGTTACTTTTCTCTTGCTACTATGATGCTCTGTACATCATAGGTATTCAATGAATTTATATTGAACAAATGAATATATTATTATCTTTTATGGAAAATATGTTCTTTTAAATAATGAATGAAAGTAATATATACTTTTAAAAAGTATATAATAACACCAAAAGGTGCTCTTGATATAATATTTAATGAAAATAGACAATAAAAAATTGCATGTATTCTAAGGCTACAAATATTTTTAAAGACTTTTTTGAGAAAGAGAGAGAGAGAGAGAGAGAATAAGCAGAGAAGAGGGCAGAAGGAGAAGGAGTAAGGGAATCTTAAGCGCACCCCATGCCCAGTACAGAGGAGCCTTCTATAGGGCTTGACATTGGGTTCAATCCCACAACCCTGAGATTATGACCTCAGCCAAAATCAAAAGTCAGTTTCTTAACCAACTGAACCAACCAAGAACCCCTTAAAAAGATATTTTAAATTGAAAAAAAAAAATAACACCAAAGCATCATCTATATAAGAAAAAAATAGGGACACCTGGATGGCTCAATCAGTTAAGCATCAGACTCTAGGTTTCAGCTCAGGACAAGACCTTGGTCATGGGACTGAGCCCAGCATCTGGCTCCATGCTCAGCACAGAGTCTGCTTGTCCCTCTTCCTCCCCCTCTGCTCCTCCCCAATTTGCACTCTGTCTAAAATCAATCAACCAATCAATAAATCTTTAAAAAAAAAAAAAAGAAAAAAAAAAGAAATAGAATTTCACCAAAGTCAAAATCTTTGCAAAAGACTCAAAGAAATGGAAAGATAGGAGAGGAAGTATTTGCAAATTAAATACCAAATAAAGTACTTTATCAAGAATATGAAAAGGACCCTTAAAACAACTCTAAGAAAACAGACACAATTTAAAATAGGCAAAAGGTTAGGCTAAAGAAGATATCTGGATGGTAAATAGCACAAGAAAAATGCTCAACAGGATTAGTCATTACGGAACTGCAAATTAAAATCTATGAAATACTACACATACCGCAGAGTAGCTAAAAAAAAAGTTGACAACATCAAGTACATCAAGTACTGATGAGGATTCAAAGTAATTAGGACTTTCATACATTTCTAATGAAGATGCAAAAAGTCTCTTTAAAACAGTTTCTCAGTTTCTTATAAAGTTAAACATACACTTACCACATGGCCCAACAGTCCCATTTCTAGAAATGAAAACTTATTTTCACACAAAAATCTGTACATGCATGTTTATAGCAACTTTATATATAATCTCTAAACACTGGAAACAATCAAATGTACTTAAATTGGTGAATGGTAAACTGTGGTATAGCCGTGCAGTGAAGTCTTCAGCAATACATTTAAAAAAATTATTATTGATTGATGCAACCACATGGATGAATTTCAAATGTATTATGGTAAGTGAAAGAAGCTAGGTACAAACTGCTACAACCTGTATACTTCTATTTATATGATGTTCTAGGAAATGTAAAACTATGGGGACAGAGAATAGATCAGTAGTTGTAATTGGTAAGGACAAGAGTAAGGTTTGACTCCAAAAAAGGCAGCATGAAGTTACCGTTCCTGGAATCATTCTTTGATTCCTCTGTCCAACCTCCTCCAAGGATTTTCCCTAAAGGCTCCTTTTTTTTCTGTATGCATGGCAGAGTTCACACTGAATTTACCACATTGTACTAAAAGTGTCTTTACAGGTAACTTGACACATCAACTAGGTTATAAGATTCTTACTGCAGGTTGTCTAATATATTTTTAATCCCCGCTAATTAGACAAAAGCCTGGAACATGGTAGCTACTGGGTACATTTTTATTGTCCAGTCTGAACTGAAGAACTTACTGCTTAGGGGGCATTCTCCTCATATTTTTAGCCTTATAGGCAAACTTTTTTCTTTTTTTTAAGAATCTTTTTTAAAAGGGAAAAATAATCCCTCATTGCTGCAAAGGGGGTGGTTAGTATATGTCTTGAGCTGGGTTTCTAGAGCCGAATACCTTGCTGGGTTCATTCACTGAATACTTAGGAGTATGAGCAACATCATGATAGCTCAAGGAAGGTATGTTGTAATAAGCCTTCAAGAATGTTAACATCATGGCTACTTTCTAAGACCTTGTCAGTTACATTATTTTGTTACTCATCAGAAGAAACTATTAAGGAACCAGATAGAGCAGGTTCAAATTTCACAGAAATTAAAAAGTTAAATACTACACAAAGACTTTGTAGAAATCATATAAAGTTAGTTTATAGGTAAAATAATAAATCTTCTGGCCTCCCAAAGAGCACAAGATCATAAACATAAAATTAAAATAGTTGTGAGAAATCCACCATCTCATCCCATTATTTTATTTGTAAATTAAATCATATACACATTTCATCCAGCTAGTTAGTAGCAGAACCATAACCAAAACTTACAATCACTGAAATATATACAATTTAGTAATTCTTTTGAACTTTAGTCAGAAGACAAATGGCAAAGTAACCGCTTGAGCTAAAGCT
Organism: Canis lupus familiaris; assembly: GCF_011100685.1. Taxonomy (NCBI): domain Eukaryota; kingdom Metazoa; phylum Chordata; class Mammalia; order Carnivora; family Canidae; genus Canis; species Canis lupus. The sequence goes on from NC_049253.1 coordinate 36,087,510, forward strand.
GACTCTTCTTTTGAATTTCAAAAAGAGAATAACGAAAAAAATAAGAATGCATCAATGTACAATATGAGACACCTGTATGTTTTCTAAAGCTGAAAATGAAGCATTAGTGTGTTTTTGATTCCTAATGCCTGCCTCCGATATCACAGGTAGAGTAATAACATTGCCTTTTTAACTTCAATTTACTAGAAATATTTTCTAAAGTACTTAAGATAAAAAGTTTGAAGAAGGGTAATTCCCAAGACATAAATTCCACAGTTCAAGAATTCTTTATCACAGAATTTAGCTTAATCATATTCAGCAGGACAAGGGAAAGTCTAACGTTTTACCAAGTCTTGCCCTATAGCAGACAAAAAGAAGCTTGAATTGCTATAATTATCAGTGTCTAAAATATCAAAAAACCAAAAGATTATATATAAATTGGAAAAAAATGTCCAATTTACATCCTTGAATCTTACTATTCCATGCCACCAGTTGTCAACAAGGATGACTTACAGGCCTGTTAGTGGTGCATACTTTCAAAGACAGGTGATCAGGGAACTGTAGCATAAACAAGCTCATCTTACGGAAACATCTACTCAGTGTGGCACTTGCATTTGACCCATAAGCAGAAAGTTTCACCTGATACAGGGTGACTCCATTAAAAATAAATACCTGTCTCTTCCATCCCGAGCTTCCACGGTTTAACAACACAGTGTCCATTAAAGATATTACAGGGGAACTCAATCACTTGTCCAAAGGAGATAGTGAATTAAAAAGTGTTCTGGGGTGGAGGTAACATCTCCATGGATAACAAGAGACTCATCAGGCTTGGTTCAAAACAGAAGAAGTGACAAAGCCAGTTCCTATTGACCAGCAGTTACCTCTAACTAAAATAACAACCATGTTTCTCGGAGAGACACTCTGCATTCAGCTAGGTTTTCAGCTTTAGCCTCAGTGCTTATCTCCCAAGTCCCGCTGCCCTTGGCTCTTATGCCCATTTGTACTTCTGCAGAGATGATGGCTATTCAACCTTAAGTGGTTCATATAGCTCTGATTTGAAAATTCCAACATGTTTTTCTATCACTCTTTGTGCAAGAAATGCTCCTGTGTTTTCATTTCTTTTTTTTTTAATATAGAAATTGGATTAAACAACATGTTTTACAAACAGATAGGAATGCTAATTAAAGGACAGACTTCACAGCCACATAAAAGCAGCTCCACACAAAAATCTTCTCATTCCATTTCAAATGTGGTTTTAATGACTTGGTCAGACAGAGCTTGCATGAACTCTGCTCACTAAAGATAGAACATCAAATAGTCTTAGCAAAGAAAAGTAAAGTCACAAATTTAAGTAATCACCTCTTCACATTTCTGTTATGATTGGTGATATTTGATTGGTATGGGTGAAAACCAATCTCTTGATTACAGATGCCAGCAAAGAAAGTGTTAGAAAAGACTGGGTTTGTGTTGAGAAAGGCAAAAATACAATGCTGAAGTGTGATCTGACTGCTGAAATTGTAATGTACTTTTTGTTATTGCTCACTGGAACAAAAGGTTTAACCAAGAGAATATCTTAATTTTAAAATCAAAACACAACGAAACATAAACACAACATAATCCTTACTATTACCATAGTTTTATAGTAAAAGCTCTAATTTGAGCATCATTTATCCATTCAACAAGCTGATATTGAGTGTACCAGGTCCTATACTTTGTATTAAGGACACAGAGGTAAATAAGTCATGGTCTCTAACCCCCAAATATGACACTCCAGGGAGGATGTAGGAGACTCAAACAGATGGTTACAAAATAAGGTAATAAAGGCAATGATAGCTAAATGCACAGATTATTCTGAGTATCTTCCTTAGTCTAAGAACCGTGTGTTGGAATGAGTGTAAGGGAAGATGGATGCTGATTAAGGAGGAATTTCTGGTAAAGGGCTAAGAAGAGGTAAAATATATTTCAGATGGACAGGGCACGAAATTAGGGCAATGTGTCAGTGCTAAGTAATTTGAAATCACTTGAATGCAAAGAATTCAAATGTGTTGCGGGAGCTGATGCTGGGATTGCAGGCAGCAGCCAGATCAGAATGGCCCTGGCACATGATGCTAAAAAACATGATAATATAATTATATAAATCATATAAAACAAATAATTGTTGGGCAGCCCTGGTGGCTCAGCGGTTTAGCGTTGCCTTCAGCCCAGGGTGTGATCCTGGAGACCCGGGATTGGTCCGATGTCGGGCTCCCTGCATGGAGCCTGTTTCTCCCTCTGCCTGTGTCTCTGCCTCTCTCTCTCTCTCTTGAATAAATAAATAACATCTTTTTAAAAAAATAATTGTTGAGTGATCCCTTTGTGTCAGGCAATGTTGTGGTCACTGAGGATACAATATTGAACAAGGCAGATAAGCTCTCCTCTTTGTAGAAAGATTGAGAGTGAACAATTTGAGAATATTAGGTAATATTTTAAAAATTTCTGGCTGTTCTGTGAAGAATGAATTTGATGGGGCCAAGGCTAGATGCAAGGAGAGAAGTTAGGGGGCTGTTGATAATCTGAGATAGTCTCAGGGGAGTCAATAGATAGATGGTGGGAGTAACAATGGACAGAGGAAATAAAGTCAAGAAATATTTAGAAAGTAAAATCAATAGGGCACAATTATTAGAGGTCAGGTAAGGGGGAGTTGGGAAAATGAAGGAAGGAAAATTGGGTACATGGTAGCCCCAGTAGTCAAGATAAGGAAAACATTAGAAGTAGCCTATCTCTTTATCCAAGACCACAACATAAAAGGCCTGGGAAATATATATAGTTTTACATGCAGGATTACATATAATACCAACATTTTTATAGGGTATTACATTAAAGATGGTCACAGAGCTATTGATCTACTATATGCTAGGGGACGATAAACATTTAGTGATACACCAAAAGAATTTCAGAAACAGGATATTGCTATTTTCTCTGATGAATAAACATGTGCTATCACATTAGCAGAGGGCTTAAATAAAGGACCTCAACGTTTCTGAAAATTTGAACTTATCTTAACCATCCCTTCTCTATTTCTATGTCAGTCATTGTTCATATTAATGCTAACATAAACTAACCGTGGTTCAGGTAAGAAAACAATGCAACTGACACTTCATTTTCCTCTGCCAATAACTCAGGAGGGAAGGACTCTGCAAATTAGTTTAACACATGGTGTCTAGAAAGAATTAATTCCCACTGGATTCTGGGCAGACTTACAAACTGGGCTCTATCCATAGAGACTGTTGGGAATTCTGAGGGTTGGTTTGCATGGTGTTATTTTCTATTCCCATCAACAACTGGACATAAGAATACCAATCACCAAAGAGCACCTTGTCGTTTTTGCTGCTGTATTATCCAGAGACACTTGGGGATAGTTTTACATTTGGAAGTTGTTTTTTACCTACATTGGATAGTTTGCCTGTATTTGTCATATTGATATCTTCTGGCAGGAACACTTAGACATCTATTGTAAGAGCTTTATCAGAAGACAAAAATATTTTCGATATGCCAAATCAAATTATAGTGCACTTGAACAGTCACCATCCATCTTTTATCCATTATTAACATTCATTATGCAGCATTAGAAAGATTTGGATTAAGAGACATAAGGAGAAAAAATATACATATATTTAAATGTTTCCTACTGAAACCAGCACTGCTTAAGGAGCAGTTAACCAGCATAACTGGTGGATTAATTGCACTCACAGTACTCTGTAATACATATTGGCTGGAGTTCAAAATAGCTTAGGCAAAATTATAAAGAAGGCCAAATTTTATCTTTGGAATCCCCTTGTTTTCAATTTACTCATTCATACATTCAAAGCTTATTTATGAAGTACCTATTATATACTAGACACTAAGTCTAAACAAAAAGTTCCTACCCTTGTGGGGATTACCCTCATTCTTCTTCCAATTCTTCTCATTCTTAGCCCTTAGTTTATCCCCTTGCTCTAGTTTTCCCATAAATACAAAATACTCGTGTTCTCTGTTCTCATTTCTCCATTGAAATATATCTCATTCATTTGTGATTACCTTTCTAGGGTCTTCTTAAAACAAACAAACAAACATCCCAAAGACATTACTATAACATTTGATAACTCAGTTATGTATTGGGCTGATGTGGGAAGCAGGAAAATGGAAATAATTTGGAACATCTGTATCAAACCATGGACTCTGAAAGCTATGACACCTGGACTAAGTGGTGGCAGTACAACCCAGCAGGAAGAAGGTAAGTTACTTTTATTTAATTTATTTATGATAGTCACACACACAGAGAGAGAGAGAGGCAGAGACACAGGCAGAGGGAGAAGCAGGCTCCATGCACCGGGAGCCCGACGTGGGATTCGATCCCGGGTCTCCAGGATCGCGCCCTGGGCCAAAGGCAGGCACCAAACTGCTGCGCCACCCAGGGTTCCCAAGAAGGTAAGTTATGAAGCCAGACAAGTTTCAATCCCAGCTGTGTCTCTGGCTAACAGCGTGATTTAACTTGCCTAGATACAGTTTCTTAGATTTTAGTAGTGAATACTCATAAAGGATTAGAAATTATATATATATATATATATATATATATATATATATATATATATAAAATTAGAATATAGGATTAGAATATATATATTATATATAATCTATGTATAAAATATATATATTCAGTGATAGGAGATTGTGAGGTCAAGAAATAATTATTATACTTTTATTTCCTTGAAGTTAAAATTAAAGAATGTTTCCATTATCAGCCCATTTGTTCAGTGACTATATTGCATGTATGTTTGTCTCGGGGCTCATGGCAATACCAAGGTCACTAATTGAAGATCTAATCAGTTTTGAGGGGAGAGGAAAATTTTTAAATTTTGAAACAATTAATATAAAATTGGCTAGTTAGTACAAAGAACTCTCCATTTTACCAAACCATTTGAAAGTAAAGTTGCTGATCAGATATGCTATTAACCCAACTTTAACATTTATTTCCTACAAAGACATTTTAACATAACCACAAGACTATTTAAATGAAGAAGCTAATATTAATACATTTCAGTATTCAAATTCTCAGACCCTCTTCAAGTTTCACCATTGTCCCAGTAATGTCCTTGATAGTAAAATGATCCAGTTCAGAACAACACATGGCATTTATTAGTCATGTGTCTTTAATCTTCTTCAGATCACAACAGTGCCTCCGTCTGTCCTTGTCTTTCATGACTTTGACAGTTTTGAAGATAACAGGCCAGTTATCTTGTTGAATATTCCTCAATTTGTTTGTCTGATATTTTCTCAAGTCGAGTAATATTATTCATCTTTGACAAAAATATCACAGAAGTAATGCTGTGCTCTTATTGTATAGCTTATCAGATGCTACACACTTTCAATCTGTCCTATTACTGAGAACTTGAGATTACTGTTGTATCTGCTAGGTGTCTCTATTATAAATATATTCTTCCACATTAAATTAATACATATTTTGTGGGGTGGTACTTTGAAACCATGTTTTCTGTTTATTATCAAAATTTGATAATTTCATTTTCATATAATATAAACTCATGGATTCCAATTTCATTCTATGTGTTATAATCCAATGTTAGCATTCTTTATTTTGATGCTAAAATTGTTCAAGATTTGGCCATCAGGAACTCCTTCAAGTGGACTTCTGAATCCCTTGAAGATGTCTTCATCATTCTGCAGCACCACAAGATACTCTGGTGTCTTTTACTTTCTCTCTTGCAGCTCTGAGAATCAACCATTTCTTCAAGGAACTTTTTCTCTTTTAGTGCAGTATCCAGAAGCCAATGTCTGGGTGCTGCTATTGGGGTATCCCTTCTCTCAGGCTGTCATGGTGGACAAAGGGATAGAATATATGTTTGTAAATATAGATTTAGATTTATTTCTCTACATATTGAAAGACCTCAAAAGACATGAGATCACACCAATATTTTGAAATCCCATCCAACACCACAGAGAAGAAAAAGAAAAAGAATATATGGGAAGGAAAAAGGAAAGGAAGGTGAAGAAGGGAAGAGAAGGAAAAGAAAAAGAGAGAAAGAGAAAGGGAGAGGGATTTAAGAGGAAAAGGAAGGGAGGAGGAAAGAAAAGAAGCAGAACTCTGTGATGTTTCTAGATACCCCTTTAGAAGAAAATAGAGACGCACACATTCACATTTCAAATGTAATGACAGCAAAAACTTTTAAAAATGTGTTTTCTGTTTGTTCATTTTTTTTCCCTGCTTACACTCAACAATCAAGCTTTCTCCCTCCTGTACCTCTCTTTGTCTTTTCATGAGAAATTGAAGAAGAGTTGAGGGTTTTCCACCAACCATCAGTCAACTGACCTCCAGATTTATAAGAGAGCCTGGCCAGAATGAGCAGAGCCACCTACCCAATCCATAATTAAGTGCCAGTAAATGAGGAGCCAACCTAAGACTAGAAGAACCTCCCGGTTAACCTGTAGTCCTGTGAACAGTGATAATTTCATTATTATTTTAAGCCATTGAGTTTTGGGTTCAAATATTATATATCATTATTCTGGCTTCTTAAATTAAACTATAAGTTATACTTTGAAGTCAGAAATACTCTTCCCCTTTCAATTTATATTTTCTGTAGCTCTTAATATTCCATAGACATTGTTTTACTCAAAGATGGGTAAGTGGACTACGTGTTAGGTTTCAGGTAAGCTATTGTGTATGACAAACACCAGTAGAATAGAATCTTATCTTTGTCTGATTCATTAAATGACCACAGACTACAATCCACAGCCACATAGTGAGCATTTCAAGAGCACTGACAATGTGTTATTTTTCTTTGTGTATCTAGCACCGGGGAGAGCCCCTACTATATTTGCGTTAGTGTAGGAACTCATTCAGAAAGTGAATGAATAAGAAGACAAGGAATTCTGGCCAGTTTTAAAATTTGAATAAAATGTTTATTTAATGAATGAAGGAAGGAGGATTCAAATTCATTAAATAGAAAACTGTTTGTTTAAAAACAGTTAATTCTTCCAGTTAAACTAAAGAGTAGGAAAAGAAAAAAAAAAAAAAAAACAAGCCAATTGACCGGAGTCTATAAATGAAGAAATCTGTATTGATGAAAGGGATGATTTTATAATGCAAGCATCATGGCAAAGGAGTTAGGAAAGAAAACATTTCATTTTATTGAAAAATCAGCATCCTCAGAAGTTCTCACTATATGATTGACATGTCACAAAAATCCTAAAGAGAGCTCGATGTGCAGGCAATATTTTCAAAGTGAGTGCACAGGAAGTATGCCAAGATGCCTGAATTCCTGTAAATGTGGCAACACTGCCTCAGTAAGGGTGCATGTAGTTGTGTTTCTTGTGATCTCAGTAGAAATTAATTTTGTTAGCATCCTTTAAAAACAAATGTAAAAGCTTGGCTTTGTTCTCCCATGTTCCAATTAAAATTAGGATTTTAACAATTATTTTTAGGAACCAAGTTGATGTTGACACATTACCATGCAGATAGTTCCGTGTTGTAGCAATGATGTTTTGTGCTTGGATGATAATAACTGTCAAAATGCAAGGGGTTAGTGAACAGGACCCATGGGGAATGGCAGGATGACACTCTATGCAAGACATTCTGCTAATAGGTCTGGGAGCAATTACTGTATGGTTTATGATCACAACACTTAACCCTCTCCCTCTCAGACTGGAGGCAGCTTAGCTAGCAATCTGCTCTAGGAGATTTTCAGCACTCTATGTTTTACCGGTAAAGTCCACCTACAAGGCATGTTACGAAGATTGTCAAATATGGGGATCCCTGGGTGGCTCAGCGGTTTGGTGCCTGCCTTTGGCCCAGGGCGCGATCCTGGAGACCCGGGATCGAGTCCCACATCGGGCTCCCGGTGCATGGAGCCTGCTTCTCCCTCTGCCTGTGTCTCTGCCTCTCTCTCTCTCTCTCTCTCTGTGACTATCATAAATAATTTTAAAAAAATTAAAAAAAAAAAGATTGTCAAATATGTCTGTGCATTAGGAACATGAATGTGGTCTATAACATGACTGCCACACAGCAAATGAGCAAACCTAGAGGAGACTGGGGCCTCTGACTTCATCTGCTCCAGAATCAGCCTCTTCAGATTACTTGCATTTCTAACTCTAAGTCAGTTGATCAGTTACTCTTCTCTTGCTTTCACGCACTGCTCCTTCATATCAGCACTAAGGTCTCATTATTTTTACTTGAATGTTGTTTTGGCATAGCGCTAACTCCTATTTTCTTTAAAGGAAGTGTAAACGTGTGAGTCATGTTTACAGAAGACAACATAAGCCCTTGGTAATCATCACATCTACCCATTATTCAACAGTCTTTCTAAAATATTCCAAATCTGCTACCATCTCCCTTCCTGCCAACCAGTATGGTACCTTGGTTTCTCAACTGTTTAATTTTTTCCATATACCACATCATGTTCTGGAACTCGTTTACCTCATCATCTACTATCAAGAAAGAACAGCAAGTAATCTTCAGATTAAACCACAAGGAGTGTGTGTGTGTGTGTGTGTGTGTGTAGAGGGGGGAGATGATAACAAATATGATTATTGAAAGGAATCTTCATAATTTGGAGATTTGGAGAAAGTCAGTGGCAATATGACAAAGGTTAGATGTGATATTGGGCCACATTTGATTTGGAGATAGTTTATGAGCTGATAAGATTCAGATAGAATGTTTCTAATTCCATCCAGTATGGCTTCCAGTGACTGACAATTTGCATTAACAATCAAAAAATTATCTTCTAAATTGATCATTACATATAACATAGGAATTTTTACAAATGACCTCTGTGAGGTGCTTCTAACAAATATATGTTTGGGGTAAATAGACATTTATTTCCTCTGCTATCTCATACAATAAATTTACCTTTCTTCTGTGCAACATTTAACTGAATCAATTTGCAAAATGGAAGTATTATTGCCAAAAATAACTTTCATTTTTTAATGCTTACTGTGGAAAATTATTCAAGGTGTCTGTTTAGTTGAGAACCCCAACCGGGGTTTGTACAGCTTATAAATTGAGGGAGTACTATTTACATTTTATTTATTATAAATAAATAGATATATTTATTATATATATCTTTATAATTTTCATCGCATTCAACACTAAACTTTTGCAATAGAAGGGCAGCTTTTTCTAATTCATGCAAAGGCACTGTGAAGGACAGCAAGAGGCAAATTTCTTATATTTGCTTTTCAACCCCAAAATTTGAGGTTTCGAACAGAAGTTCATATAATATGAACTGGCTAGAGATGTTAGTGTTGGTAGTGGACACTTGCCCATGCTGGGCCATCAGAATTTTCTCCTGATCTGTTTCTCCGCAACTTGAAACTAAGGACATGAAAAGCTAAGAGCTACCAGCCAACAACTACTGGGAGGCCAACATTTGCCTCACAATTAGGTCAAAGAATCTTCTTTTTGCAGGGAGATGAGAATATTAAAGACATAAAGAGAGGAGCATGGACACAAAGGGGAGGAAGATTGTATCTAAGAAATAGTTGGCTTAGGTTTCAATGGCTTTCCACCTATTGATTCCAGTTGTTTCTGAATCCAGCTATGTTTTGTGGCATGGATTTCAGGACATATACACACATTATTTTCATGAAACAACCTCCCTCACAATTGAAAAATTAAATTAAGTTGAGTGAAAAATGGTAGCCTTATCAATAGGAAATTATGATATTTTATAATGCCTGCTCTGATGGAAAAGGATAGAGTGTTGTATCCCAGAGCCAAATTTGGGGAACATAGAAGTTTTTTTTTGGAGGAAGTGCCATCTATGGCACTTTTTTTTGGAGGAAGAAAGGTGGAGTTAGCCAGATGGATAACTGACAAAGGATTCCAGGAAAAATGAACAACATTGCGAAGGCTGTAGATGAGAAAGAGCAAGGGGAATTGAGAAGAAAGGAAGTAATCTGAGCCAGTGAAAGATGAGACTGGAGAGTTAAAAGTCTAGCTTTTAAACGACTTCATAAACTGTCACAGAGTTTGAACTTAGTCCTGAGAGCAGTGGAGCAATGGAGAACACAAGATAGGGCTACTAAATAGGTAGAGGGCAACCATTTAGGGATTTGGGGGTCTTGTTGTTTTAATTAATTTGGTTTTTATCCAAACAGCATATTTACAACATGGGAGAACAGATCGACATTTCAGGGAAAAGGAGATAACTCTGGTTAGAATAAACAGAAATGTAGGAAAAAGTGATGAGAAGAAATAGGAAATGAGAGGGGATAAGGGTCACATGTTCACAAGACATATTATATAGGTAGCAGAGACACTGGAGGCAGGGAGTTAGTGAGAGGAAGAATCTCAGGACAGTTGGCAGTATGAAATGGACCACTTTACCAAACAAACTGGTGTGTGATTTTTTTTTTTTGAGAAGCATGTTTTTCTCCCTTTCCTCTGACATGTTGTGAAAAGTGAGAAAATCAGGGTTATGTAAGATAGGAACTGAGGAGACCTAAACAGCTATAAAATCTGATCTATTTGAAAGCATCTAGTTGGCTCAAAGAAATATCGAAGACATAAGAGGATCTCTGGATCAATATGGAAAAGTGAGACATCCCAAACTCTTTTTTTTTTTTAACAAAAGCATGGCAGTCAAAAAAAAAAAAAAAAAAAAAAAGCATGGCATTCTGATTCCATTTATTCATTAAATAAATATTTATTGCATACCTTCCATGTGTAAGGCACTATGTTGGGCATTAGGTATATATTGACAAGGAAGATATATACTATCTGTGCCCTCATGAAACTTAGTCTACTAGGTGAGATAATCATTAAACAAATGACTTTAAAATTATTAATAATTTTGAGAGTGGGGATCCCTGGGTGGCGCAGCGGTTTGGCGCCTGCCTTTGACCCAGGGCACGATCCTGGAGACCCAGGATCGAATCCCACATCGGGCTCCAGGTGCATGGAGCCTGCTTCTCCCTCTGCCTGTGTCTCTGACTCTCTCTCTCTGTGACTATCATAAATAAATCTTAAAAAATTTAAAAAAATAATAATAAATAATTTTGAGAGTGTATAGCAAGGAGTTCTATTAATCTGTGTGTATTTAAGGAAGTAGCGCTTGAATGGTACTGTGGACCAAATTGTGTCCCCTGTATACATGTGTGGAAGTTCTAACCCTCAATATAACTGTATTTGGAAGTAGAGCTTTGTAAGGAAGTAACTAAATTTAAATGAGCTCATAAGAATAAGGTTCTAACCCAATAGGACTCGTGTCCTTATGATGAAAGGAACATATACCAGAAGCATGCGTGCTCAGATCGCCATAACAGAACACTGCAGACTGGACAGCTAAACAACAGGAATTTATTTTTTCATAGTTCTAGAGGCCAGAAGTCCAGGATAAGGGTGCCAGCACAGTGAATTTCCCATAAGACTTCTATCCTTGGCTGCAATAGCCACCTCTTCCCTGAGATGACACTCTAGGCTTCAAAGAGAAGGCAAGTCTCATTCTTCTCCTGTCATTACTGGTCACGAAGCAATATGTAACAGCCCATGTAATTACATATACATGCATGAATCTTTATTCAACAAATAATTTTTGCACTGTTTACCATAGTAACATTTCTCCTTCACAGAAACCTGATGAGGTAGGTAATATCATTGTCACCATTATATAGACAAGGAAACTGAGGCACAGAGTTGGTGACAGAAAACTAGGATTTGTTTTGGAAGGTTGATCTCCCCTCACCGTGCCTATTATAATGTATTTACTTTTCCTTTCTTTTTAAATATTTAAGTGAGATAGCATTGACAAATGAGGCTCAAAAGACTCAGACGTAAGAAGACCTGCTTCTAGATCCTGCTGGTTCAAAAGAGCTCCCAGAACTGGGTTCCAGGTAGGTTGCATTATAGTCCCTTCCTCCTGGCAAGGAATTCTTTGATTAAAAAAATAAAATTCACAGAGTCTTTTAGGAGAACCCCAAGATTAATCCGTGGTAGATATGGTCAGTGTCAGATGACATACACTAACAACTGATGGAGTCTGCTTAGACAAGAAAACACCTTTAGTCCTGGCAGGAGAGTCAGAGCACGCTGTCCCCTCGTAGCTCTACTGAGGGATCTAGATTTCCACTCCTTGGCCTCCCACTTACCTTCAGGAAGTGACAGGGCAGATCTTAGAAATCTTCTGTTTAGACAGAGCAGGTTACAGATAAAGAGAGAAAGCCACCTTGCATTCCCCAGGCGTGCTTTGCAGCTCAGCCTAGCTGCAGCATGTTTGCATCTCACAGCAAGATGGAGCTCCTGAAGAAATGGCGCCTGCAAAGTGGGGAGGGAGGCTGGGCCACAACCCACCTGCATGGCTACTGCCCCCGGAGATGCTAGCTTCTGGGTGGCCACTTACAAAAGTGAGTAGGCTAAAAAAGAAACTTAAAACTTTAAAAAGGTAGATAATCACAAGTCGGTCAAAGGGAATGAGATGATAAAATGGTAAAAACAAAAACACAAACAGACAAAAAAAAAAAAAAACAAAGAAGAAAATAAAAATAGCTAAAATCAATAATATGGCATGAATGGGAAAAGCCGCTAGACAAAACAGGTTTATAGCTGGATACAAGTGGGGTGGAACATATCATGAGCGAGGACAGTAGCAGACGACCAGGTAGTACCCTGCACTTCTCCCTTCCTGGCCTTTCTGCCAGGTCCAACCCCAGCTGGTTCCCCAACCCCTGAAGCATGAGACCTTTGGAGAGATTCCCTCTGTAGGACGCCTCAGGCAAAGCCCTGGAATCTGCCTCTTCTGCCTAACCCACATGGCTTGATACCCAAACTTCTAAAAGATATCTAATCAACACGCAGAGCTTCCGAGGAGCCATCCAGTAGTACAGCGAATACAGAAGAAAACACAAACCTACCGCCTCAGCCCCCAGCTGCCTGAACGTGCCTTAATTCTGCTGCTGTTGAAGAAGAATGCAGTTTCCCTGTCAATCTTCACTTAGTTTTTCACTGAGCAGGTTTCAAGCCACCTGTCCACACAGAGCCAGATGTAGTAATACTACTGTTAGTGTTACTGACAAGAACCATGGCATCTGTTGTGTGGCAACCGATTGTATATGGGCACGTACACACGTGTGCACGCATGTGTGTCTGTGTGTCACATTTTGAACATGCATTCTCTACCTTTATTTACTTTTCTAAATGGTACTGGTTTAGGCAACCACATGGGTAGGCTGCATTAATGGCCCTGATTCTTCATCCCTCCCTATATTCAAGCCCTTTGCCATATGTCAAAGTCCAATTAAAATAGTAATCTCATCCAGAAACCACCCTCAGACACACGAGAATAATGTTTGACTAGATGTCTGAGCACTCTGTGATCCAGTCAAGTTGACACCGGAAAAAAAAAAAAATCAACCATCACACTACATGACTTGCTATTACTCCCACTAAAAATATGTGCTCTTTCCTCAGTCTTCAACTTAGCCCTGGCTATGTGACTTGCTTTGATCTTTGGAGCGTTAGTGTTAGCAGGCACGTCATGACCTCAGGCTTAACAAGCTTTTCGGTGCTTCTCCCCCATGCTCTTGCATCTCTGCCGTGACTCTGAAGTAGTACATCTGGAATATCCTGCTAAGCCCATGGGAAGATGAGCAGCTCGTGAAGCAAAGCGGAGTTACCCCAGGTGAGCTCAGCCTGAGGGAGCCGCCCTCAGCCAACCCACATCCTCGTTAACTAAGCGAAAGCTTATCATTGTAGGACTCTGAGGACCTAGTTCAGTTATGCAGTGCCTCTGTGCTCATGGTTAACCATCACACCATCCATTTTGTTTATATGGACCTTTTTTTATCTGCTGTACATGTTCATTTGTTGCAGATTTTCCAAAACTACTTTGTCCTCTCATCTGTTGTGTGAAGACACCCTGAATTATTATGAAAGCACAGATATTTTACTTAGGTGTAATATCAGCCTTATCAAAAGAATGTAATGCACACTTGCAGTACTCAAAGTTACAGGTGACAAGTTAAAATCACACGGCTCTGTTAAGTGTACAATATAAGGAAACACAATACTTTAATGCAAAGGACGGAAACTCTATACACACAGAGGGGATTCTGGTGGTTCCTGCCCAAAACCCTTTGATGTCTCCCCACCAGTTTACAGAATAAAATCCAGAATTCTTAGTCTGATAGCTAGGCTCTACACCATCTGGTCTAAACTCCTCTTTTTGCCTTGTGTAACCTATAAGTTAAACAATAGAATGAATGGGTTGTAATTATAAAAGTAACTTGCTTTTTACCTTTCACCATCCCTTTAAAACAGTTCAATATAAATATTCTTTCTCCTACCTCAAATGCAAACTTAGCCAATCTCATGACCATTTTTTTTTCTCTTAGATTTTTTTTTCCCTTTCTTACACTCCCTTTAACATCATCTAAATTCAATGACTAAATTTGCCAGGTGAATATGTCAATCAGAGCTCTAATGTTAGAGTAATGCTAAATTTCTTTCTTTCCCCTAAACTGAGTCCTGAGATTAACTACAGCTTGTGGGAGAAAAGAGAAGATTCCCCTTTTGTCTCATTCATTTCCTTCCTTCTAGGCGGCTGTTTATGAGCTTGCTAAGGTAGAGCGTGGAGTAGAAAATAAGGTATGGGGAAAGGAAAGAATTTATCTAATACTGACATGAGATGGCTCTGTTGGTGGTTTCCCTCACTGTGCAAAAGCTTTTTATTCTGGTGTAGTCCCAGTTGTTTATCTCTGCTTTTGTTCCCCATTTCCTGAGCAGACATATCCATAAATATGTTGCTAAGGGCCACATCCAAAGGATTACTGCCTCTGCTTTCTTTTAGGATTTCAATGGCCTCACATTTAGGTCTTAAATCCATTTTGAGTTTATTTTTGTGTATGGTGTAAGAAAGCGGTCGGTTTTATTCTTTAATTTTTTGCATAGCAAAAGAAACCATCAACAAAATGAAAAGGCAACCTATCGAATGGGAGAAGGTATTTACAAATGATATATGCGACAAGGGGTTAATAGCCTAAATATATAAAGAATTTATGCAACTCAACACCAAAAAAGCAAAAAAAAAAAAACAAAAACAAAAAAAACAAAAACCTCATTTAAAAATAGGCAGAGGACCTAAATAGACATTTTTCCAAAGAAGACACACAGGTGGCCAACAGACACATGAAAAAATGCTTAACATCATCAGGGAAAAGCAAACCAAACTGTAACGAGATATCACCTCACACCTGTCAGAATTGCTAGTATCAAAAAGCCAAGAAATAACAAATGTTAGTGAGGATGCAAAGAAAAAGGAACCCTAGTGCACTGCTGATGGGGATGTAAATTGGTACAGAGACTGTGGAAAACAATATGGTGTTTCCCAAAAAATTGAAACTAGAAATACCATATGAGCCATTGATCCTACTTTTGGGTATTTATCCAAAGAAAATGAAAACACTAAGTTGAAAAGATATGCACCCCTACATTTATTGCAGTGTTATTTATAATAGCCAAGATATGGATGCAACGTCAGTGTCCACTGATAGATGAATAGATGAAGAAGATGTGAGATCTATCTATCATCTATCTATCTATATCTACCTACAAAGAATGAACTGCTGGCTGCTGGGAGCAGGAGCTTATAGGGGGATGGGTGAAATAGGTGAAGGGGATTAAGAGGTACAAATTTCCAGCTATAGTATAAACAAGTCACAGAGATGAAAAGTACTCCAGGGGGAATATAATCAATAACAGAGCAATAATGTTGTATGGTAACAGATGGTTATTGTACCTATCTTGGTGAGCAGTGTATAATGTATAGAATTGTCAAGTCATTATGTTGTGGACCTGAAACTAACGTACCATTGTGTGTCAGCTATACTTCAATAATAGAAATTTAAAAATAAATGATAAAATAAAAGAAGACATCTCATGCTTTTGATCTTGGTGAATGTTTAAAACTGCCTCTTCCTTTGAATGCATATTCCTGTGTGTAAGCAGGGTTTCTCCTTCAGCTGACTATCCCAAATTTCTTTCAGCTTCCAGTGTTCCCCCACAGGCTCTTACAACCAAGGTCCACTTGTTTCGTAGGGCCACTATCTGGCAGGATTCTTTTTAAAGTAACAACCCAATCTTATCTTCCACGCCTGGTCCTTCAAATTTACAAGCATCTAACTGGCTTAAGGAGGACAGCTTCATTCCAGATGTGACTACTTTGCTGTATAAACTATTAGCAGAGTCCAGAGCCCCAACAGGGACATAACTTAAGCCCTGTGAGTTGTGAGGGGCACCTAGGTTGCTCCGGTGGTTAAGTGTCTGCCTTCAGCTCAGGTCATGATCTCCAGGTCCTGGGATTGAGCCCCACGTCGGGCTTCCTGCTTGGGGGGGCTTTAAAAAAAAGTCCCCTTGCTAAATTTGATGTGGGGAAAGAACATGGCAGAGAGAAAGCGCCCCCCAGAGCAGGTGTCTCCAAAGAAATTCTCCTCCGTAATCTTCCTTTTTTCATTTTCTTAACTCTTTTTACACTGTGATGTGCTGAGAAGTTCAAGAGTCAAATCACTGGCTGTCAGCCAGATACTTTGAAATTTTTCATGTGGTTCAGCATCTCTCTGGTATCTTAATGCCCTGGTCAAAATTTCCAAATTGTCACCTGCTATTCATTATTTCCCAGGTGGCCTGTTGTTCACTCACAGGATGCTTGTGTTCTCTGAACTCTCAAGCATCTGTTCTCCCTTCTAATGAAGCTTTCGTATGCAGCTTTTCTTTTTTTTAAGATTTTATTTATTTATTCGTGAGAGAGAGAGAGAGAGAGAGAGAGAGAGAGAGAGAGAGAGAAGCAGGCTCCACCCAGGGAGCCCGATGTGGAACTCGATCCCGGGTCTCCAGGATCACGCCCTGGGCTGAAAGCAGCACCAAACTGCTGAGCCACCCAGGCTGCACCTACACAACCTTTCTGCGTAAGGCTAAGCTCTGGTCTATTTTCAGGGGTTCACACAACTGTTTCCTCTTTCTAAAGCAATCTCTGATCTGCTGGTCAAAATGAATATTTCCCTCTGTGTTCTCAGGGCAATGGCACCTTTATTACAGCTCATATTATATAGCATAGCTTGCATTAGACTTCCAAACTACAATATTTCAGATCCAGGATACATAGATGTTCACATTTAAACATCTCTAAAATAGGCATGCATCTTACAATCAATGCAATGACATCTTACATTTGCTTGGTGGGGTTTTGTTTTTATACCTCTTTGAATTATATAAATTGATGCTACACCTCACAACTTACCAGCATCTTAGTAGTTTGTGAGCCCCCCGAGTTTAGAGATTTTGCCTCATTCCTCTCTCTATATCCTTCAGGGATCAGTGCAATGTCTTGCAGAAACTAGATGCTCAAAATTTATGTGTTTTATACAGTGCTGGGATACTATGCTTTTTTTCAGTGTCCACAACACTCCCAAATACAATTTCATTCAAATTAAAAGAGAGTTGATGGGACATCCATTACTTAAAAAGTAACATTTATTAGTCTATGTGTTGTGATTAGAGCTTTAATGTCATCAGGAAGAAGTTTAATCTGATTTCATTTTCACTCCATTAAAAGCCTTGTAACAAGGTTAATAAATTAGATCTCCAGAGTCATAAAAGTATATGTCATAGCCCCAATCTGCACATATTTGACTGCATTTGGATATTTAGCATAGTTTTAGATTTGGGAATATTCACCATTTATACAAATTAGTGTTTTCCATGATTTTAATGAGGCCACGCAAATGTATAAATTGGACCATTTTGGTTAGTCCTGTAGTCAATGACACTAATAAACTGGGGACACACTGTAGCAATTAGAATTCATTTCTTTGCTTAAAATGAACACTTTTTTATTGTGAGCTCATCATAGATGTGCCTTTTTGCACAGATTATAATTAGACATCATAAAGAAACTCAACTAAAATTATTATTTTAGGAAAAAAAAAACAGACTTAAGGGAACAAAATAAAACCAAACATGTAGTACTAATAAGATATGGTCGTGATGTGTAAATGCCCTCCTCTGCACAAGATGTAATTACCAGGATTATCAATTTAGAATCATTCAAGGAACAAAATTTACTAACTTATAAGTAATTTCACTTGTTTATAGAGATGTACAGAGGTCTTAGAATATAGAAGGAAAACAGACAATAAGGAAATGAGTAGTCTGAAGCAAAAGGTAACCCTACCAAATCTCCAATGTTTCCTTTCTTGGATGCCAGCACAATATTTAGGATGGAAAAACTTATTTCTGCATACTAAATGAAAATCTCTTTATATGACAAGTAAATCTGTAGCTTTCTATGTATTCTTTTTTTTTTCATTAACTTTAAGTATTTTTTCTGAATTTTTCTAAGAAACAAAAAAGAATTGTTGGAATTCTAAGAGGTTATAAGGCAGTTCATCAAAAGACTGGTTTCAAGGATGAAATGTATTATTTACAAAATTCATATTTTCTTGTATGAGGCAAGTAAAAGCTCTTTTTTTAAAAAAAAGATTTTACTTATTTATTCATGAGAGACACAGAGAGAGAGAGAGGCAGAGAGAGAAGAAGCAGGTTCCATGCAGGGAGCCTGATGTGGGACTCAATCCCAGGTCTCCAGGATCACACCCGGAGCTGAAGGTGGTACTAAACCACTGAGCCACCCGGGCTGCCCAACAAGTAAAAGCTCTTATCCATGACTAATAATAATTACATTTCACAAAATGCCAAGTGTGCATATAAACTAGAAATCATCATTCACAAGAACCCTGAAAATTGTTATCATTCTCATTTTAGATGAGTAAATACATTCAGAGAACCAATATGGTAAAGCCAAGATTTGAATTTGGGTCTCCCTGTCTCTAAGAGCACATTCTGTCCCTACTCCATCCACTACAGGTGTGAAATGTTGCTGTACCTCTATTTGCTCTAGAATAGAATTAGGTGAGTCTTAAATTTAACCTTAAGGTTATTGAAGCATCATTTTATTTTATTTTTTTTAAACTTATTTTTATTTATTTATGATAGACCTAGAGAGAGAGAGAGGCAGAGACACAGGCAGAGGAGAGGGAGAAGCAGGCTCCATGCCAGGAGCCCGACGCTGGACTTGATCCCGGGACTCCAGGATCGCGCCCTGGGCCAAAGGCAGGCCAAACCGCTGAGCCACCCAGGGATCCCCCGAAGCATCATTTTAGATCCCATTGCCTATTATCTGACAACCAGTATATGCTCTAAGTCAAATTTTGTTTTTTGTTTTTTTTCCAAGATTTTATTTGAGAAACAGAGAAAGCATGAGTGAGGGGGAGGGGCAGAGGAGGACAGACAAGCAGGCTCCCCACTGAGCCAGAGCCCCATCCTGGGCTCAGTCCTAGGACCCAGAGATCATTAAATGAGCTGAAGCCAGATACTTAACCGACTAAGCCACCCAGGTGCCCCAAATTTTTGTTTTATACATGAAAGAGCTTTCTAATGATTAATGATCTTCCATAATAGGATGAAAATAATTCTCAAGCAGGGACAGGGTCACTGGCAGAGTTACTGAGCTATCCTATGTTGAGTGAAAGTTTAGATAACTTAGATCTGTAAGAGCCTTTTCAATTTTGGCGATTACTTCATAAGGTAGTCATGGTGAGGTAAAAATAGTAAAATTAAAATCACAAGTCACAGAATTGGTGGTCATGGGTTTGAGTCTTGCCTTTTACTCTAAGCCTGTCTGAGGGCTAATTTACCTATCTGGGCCTCAGTTTATTTAACCAAAAAAGAAAATGAGGACAAAAATATGCACTTTACAGTCACTATCAAAATTAATTGAGAATTTAAGAATAAAGACACTTTATAAACTGTAATATACTGACACATATAGTGGCACCTTATATGTGAGATGGGTACAGTAATGCATCCAGAAGTATCCTTTAAACTGAGCTTTATTAGGAACTTCATCCATCCTAAAGTGATCTAGTCTGTTTTCATGATATAATCCTAAGCCTTCATATTTTCCTCAACCATTTTTTCTCCTTCACTAACTATCTCAAACAGAAATGCAATATGAGTGTCCCCTTCCAGAATACCTCAAACTTCATTTAAGTGTTTGCAGTAGTTGTTTTTTCAAAACCCTTTCTCTGGACCTATAACTCTCCACCAACCTATAGATATAAATAAGTAGCTGTGTCCTATGCTATTTTGACTTATTTTTTCCTCACACACTTTTTTTTTTTTTTAAGAGAGAGAGAGCACACACTAGGGGAGGGTGTGAGGGAGGTCGTGGGGTGGGGAAGAGAAGGGAGGAGCAGAGGGAGAGGGAGAGAGGGAATCTTAAATAGGTTCTGCATCCAGCACAGAGCCAATATGGGGCTTGATCTCACAACCCTGAGATCACGACCTGAGCCAAAAATCAAAAGTTGACGCTTAACCAACTGAGTTACTCGGGCACCTCACATTTACTTTTTAAAATGATCTCTTGTTCAGTGACAAAGTATTCTTTAACTTAATGGTTAATTGTCATGAAGAGGAAGTAACTGTATAATTTTCCACACTTTAAAACTCTATTCTTATTAAACAATAATTATAAAAAAAATCCTAATATTTATTTTTCTGCCAAATACTGTGTTTAGGGGTGTCTAGGATTGCTTTCTGGATCTTAAACCTACTCTATTTCAAATAGGATAAGGACAGTTGTGGAGAAAAAGAAAATCCTTGGGCTTCATTTCATCCCTTCTTGTATATTTATTTAACTCTCATAAGCATTTTATAATTTTTAAAAAGATTTTATTTATTTATTTGAGAGAGAACACAGGGAGAGGGAGAAGCAGACTCCCCACTGAGCAGAGGCTGACATAGGGCTAGATCCCAGGATGCTGGGATCACTGACTGGAGCCAAAGGCAGACATTTAACCAATTGAGCCACCCAGGCACCCTGTATTTTATAATTTTTAAAAACTTTGCTCTGAATGGAGACTCAGATATGTGAAATAATAAGAGCCAGACCCAAGGCGTTGCACAGCAGTGCAAGTAAGCAGTGCCAGGACTGGGGCAATCAGGTCCAGTTCAGAGCCAGGACTTGAAGTGAGGACTTGGAGGGCAAAATGTAACTCCTAAGGAGAAACAGGGATAGGGACTGGCTGGGATCAGATACTCTAAATTGATAGAACAGTAAAAAAAGTCTCCGTTCTTCAGGGAGCGTAGGATGAAACAAGCAGGAGTCAGTTAGGAGCTACTGTGTAGAAGCTGGAAGGGGGACATGTTGAATCAGGACAAGGGATCAGGTTATGTTCTAGCCCTGGTTCTGCTGCCTGACAGCAGATCAAACTGCTTACATTCACCAACCCAAGACTGGCAGCACCCCCAAACAAGTTCTGCAATAGTATGGGAACAAAACTATGCTTGGATGTATAAAATAGGTCCTCCCAGACACCATCCTATCAGTTCTGCCTTGGACAAGGATTAGACCATTGGCTTCAGGAAAAACAGTCATTCAGAGCAGGGATAAGAGAATTCCCTCGACCTGAAAGGTACCCTGAGACCATGTGTCCAAGTTTCATTAAGGAGCAAATAGTCCAACCTTCGCCCCGTATTGCCTGAAGCACTAAAACGAAGTTAGAATTTTTCACATAAAGATAACTGAGGATCCTACAATAAAAATTTAGCTTATGTCTTTCAAAAAGCATGCTAACAATTTCACATGTTTCAAGAAAAAATGAGCACAAAACTTCTGATCTGGAGTCTTGTAGAACCTGAGTAAATATACTATTCAACCAAATTTGTTAATATCTGAGGGAACACATGCTTGTCATCATTTTGCAATGTAGTATCATTAAGTTATTCTAAATTGATTTTTTTTCTCATTTCCCTTCTATACCATTATTGGCTTGATGGTGACTCCTAGAATTGCCATAGTGAACACACTATCTGAGTCTTAAAATAAACTCTTGTTGGCAAGGATTTGTATCTGCAATTTGGGGTGAAATTTTGGCACATGGAACATCAGCTCCTTAAATGATTTTGTGTGTGTTTGTATGTATAGTGAATTAGTTGTACAGAGTTCTCACATAAAGAGAATAAAAGAGCAAAATCCATAATCAGATCATTTTTTCTATCTCAAAATATGGCATCTTAGGATAATTCCTTATCCTGCCATAAATTCATAACTAGAGATCTTATTATCTTCCTTTCTTTGTACTGATATATTTTCTTTTTTTCCTTAAAGATTTTTATTATTTATTCATGAGAGACACAGAAAGAGGCAGAGACACAGGCAGAGGGAGAAGCAGGCTCCCTGTGGGGAGCCTGATGTGTGACTCCATCCCCAGAACAGGGTCACACCCTGAGTCAAAGGAAGACGCTCACCGCTGAGCCACCCAGGCATCACTGTAATGATAGGTTTTCTTATAATTATTTGTGAACTCTTTTCTCTTGTCGTTAAAAATACATACACTCACAAACTGGACTTTTCTTTCAAAGATCACTTAAGGACTAAAATAAAATGTATCCCTATATTAAGTAAGTCCCTCTCTCACACACTTCTATATTAAACTCTATTTATGAGAATTATTATTCAAATTTAGGGACAGTCTAATATGGAATTGGTAGCCAGTACAAATATAAACTCATTTTATTATAAATGAATTAGATACATATATTAAGTAACATTTGAGGGATAACGGGTGACTTGCCTAAGACCAGTCCCAGCAGCCTGTCTCCAAGAAAAGGAGGTGATCCTCTAAAAATCTCCTAGGCAGCTGGTTCCTGCTCTGTCTTCAAGGCCACCCTTCAACACCTCAGAAAATGGATAGAGTTTCCCCGAACAGAAGTGTTGATGTGGCACTCCCTACAGCAATCTTGCCTTGTCATTCAGCTCCACTGTGTACCTGAGACCCAGTCCCCTGATGTCACCAAGACTGGGGTTGGCACTCTGCCTCCACACAGGTGTACTGGCTTGCTGGTACAGGAAGGCTGGAGCCCCGGTTCCCCCATGCCCTACTGCTATCACATCCCACCACCCTCAGGCCAAGCAATAGATGGATGCTTCCATAATTATGACATAATTATGGCTTAAGAGCCCCCATGACTTGAGGGACAGAGCCTCTCTTCCAGAGTCAGAAGTCTGGCATGGCTAGACTTCTGGGTCTGCCCGAGAATTCATGGACAACCAGGATTCCACACACCTGCTGCTGTTCCATCTCCAAGTTTTTTCCCTAGAAAAAACCTGCTCTGGCAGGTCTGGTGTGTGTGCTGTCTAGCTATGCACTGTTTCCATGACAACAGGGACAATAATAACAGCTACTGTATAATAGCTATTTACTGGGCTAAAGACTATTAGCCTTCACAACAGCCCAAAGAAGTAATAAAATTATCTTCATTTTAGAGGTGGAAATTGAAGACAAAAGAGGCTAATGAACTTGTCCTCATCTACTTAGATAATAATTGATGGGGTCAGATTTTAAACTCAGATTGGCCTTTGCTTTGAATCTTTATAGTATTACCTCAATTATACAAACTGTTGAAATGGAGAAAACTAAGCCACTTTGTTAACTAAGCCCTAAATCAAAGATCCTTAAATCGCTGTCAACTAAACATAAAGCTTATTGCAATGGCTAAAACCTTATAGAGTGCTGGTAGAGATCAAATGTTTAAACTTGTCTTGAATAGCTAGAGAGAGGCAAGTGCCCGCCTCTAAAATTTGTGGGCCAGGAGCAAAAGAACAAATGGAGGATAATATAATATATGTCTAATATTTAAAAGTTATGGATCAAGTTAATAATTCATAAGTAAAACATGTTCTGTCCTATTTTGATAAGTATACTTTAACAAATGATATCAGTATTTATACATGTGTATTTCTATGGTTTTCTATGACTGCAAATCGGCAAAATATCAAAAAAGCTTAATTAAATTATGATTGTGCTTGTCTGCATGTTCTTTTCAGGTCTGTGATGTTCAAACAAATAAATAAAAAGATACATAATTCACTATGGATTATATGTCTTTTGATGAAATTTATTTTTTATTGCCTTCATTTCAGAAAAATCACCAATTAGGTTGCTATAATCAACATTTTCACATAATTTAGGTTCTATTGACAACAATGACAGATTAGCCATTCTTTCTCAGGACACTGTAGCTCTTTGATGGTTCATTTTAATTAACTTCCATCTAGAGAATCTTCATTTTTCTGAAGAAGCAGCACTTGGAATTTTTAATGACATTTTTAAAGCATTTCTTATATTTGGAAATTAACCATGAATTTTACAAACCATTCCAAAATATTGTAATGAGGTCAGATATGATAAATTACTACCAAAGAAATTACTGCAAAATATTTTAAATGTAGCATATAAATCATTATACCTATATAACAATTTCACATCTTCTTAAAGCAATAACTTAGTTCATACACTATTTAAGTTCTGGTTTAATTTTTTTCAGTACTGGAATGACATTAAAAAAATTTTAATGTGATATCCTGTTACTTTCTTTCCAGATCTCTCTTCAGTCAACACTGTACTTGATCTATAAACATCTGGAAAACAGTCCCTACAGAAATTAGTTTGGGTATTATTTGTATATGTGAATCTTTCCCTTCATAATCATATGAAGATTTCCATGCTCTTCTTCCTTCTATACATTTTAAAGAAATGTCATTCTTGTTGCATATTTTAGTTGTAGTTTCCAAAACTTAGGGAAAAACTTTTTTCCAAATTAAAAAACTAAATCCTCTTTAAAATGGAAAAAATTTTTTGTATCCATTAATTGTGAATAAAACAAATTCAAAATCAATTTTATTATCTGTGAAAGTCCATGATTCATTGTGAGGATTTTTTGTTTTTTAGCTCAATTCTCTGATGTACCTCATATCCCTTTCTAAAGAGATTCTAGTTGCTTTCAGTCTTGAGTTAACATTCCCTTATATACCTGAAAATTCTTATGAAGAAATCAGCGGGGAGGGAGACAAAGGAACAAACACCTTGACCTCACGCTCTTCCTTCTTGCTGATCACCTGCTCTGGCTCCCATTGCCCAAACCCAAGGGAAGTCAGAAAGCCTACATAGAAGCTGTCAGTTGCAAACCAGAGCACTGCAATCCCTCCCAAGTCTTCGGTGTGCCCATTCTCCAGTTGCTGTAGGTACTTCTGTTAAAGACTTACACCTGCCTTTAATCTTCTCAAGAGGACTATCATTGGGAGATTGAGTTACCTTACCTGGAGGTGCTGTGAGTTACACATCCTCTGTGACTGATGGGGAGGATGCTACAAAAACCTCAGCTCCATTGTCTCAAGTTGGAAAAGACTGTCACAATTTATATTCCAGAGCTCTCCATGGGATCATTCCAAAGCTACTTTTCACTTGAAATCACATTCTTCTGTAGTTTTTTCCCACCTACTATCTGCCTCCCTCACTCCTCTGCTGGTTTGTCTTGAGAGCACCCTCCTGATGTATCGTGTATGCTCCAATCCCCATCTTATGGTGTGCTTCTAGGAAACCTGACATAAGAAAGAACAGGGACGCGTTGAATGTAGCCATAAAGATCAATCCCTGGAATAGGGAACAGAGTGAAGAAGGGTGGAGACTAGCCCCAAAGATTTGCTAATGGGAGACTGGAATATTAGGCATCTGTAGGAGACACCGCTCTGTGCTCATCCAAAATACATCATCCCAGTCTTTCTTACTAACAGATCCTGACTTTGAGAGTAAAAACTGCTAAATTTCCCAATATCCCTTAAAGCTAGCGTTGGCTATGTACCCCAGTTCAGACCAATGAGACGTAGGAAGAAATCTAAGGGGAAAATCTGTTTTCCTAATCAAAAACACAAAGCTACAGTAGGAGAAAGACATTTTGCCTTTTTCCTTTTCCCCTTCCTCATGCCAGGAACAAAGGGACTAGAAGCCATCTGGTGACCATGATCTGAAAAGTATGAGGACAAAGGACAATATGTTCAGATAACTTAGTGATAAAAGACTCTGGGTCCCTGTTGTACCAGTCTGGACTGCCTACCCCTAGATTTCTAACTGTGTAAGAAAAATAAAAACCTCTTTTTAAACCACTGTTAGTCAGATTTTCCTGTAATTTGTGGCTGAACTCATTTGTGTTATAGAAACCATTAAAAGAATAAAATAAAGTTATACTAAAGATTCAGAGTTTTGTTTTATCAGAGCAATGCCCATCTATAACACAATACCTTTCACGTCTAAGCATTTAGGCTAGTTCATAGCTTTTGCATCACGTGCCCTGAAAAATAAAGCCAAGCACTCTGGCGAGACATACCAATATTTTAGGGCAGCCTGGGTGGCTCAGCAGTTTAGCGCCGCCTTCAGCCCAGGGTGTGATCCTGGAGACCTGGGATTGAGTCCCACATCAGTCTCCCTGCATGGAGCCTGCTTCTCCCTCTGCCTGTGTCTCTGCCTCTCTCTCTCTCTCTATCTATCTCTATCTCTATCTCTATCTCTAATCTCTATCATCTCTATCTCTATGTCTCTCATGAATAAATAAATAAAATCTTAAAAACAAATTTAGCCATGCCCAGAGACTTGATCCTGCAGCCCGAGACAAAGTATCTGGAGAGGAGGGAGACCGTTCAGCATGCAGAACAATTTTAACAGGTGCAGGAAAACTAGCCAAAAGGAAATGGGCTGAGGTTAAAGGTAATTCTCTGTGTCTTATCCCAAGCTGTGTCTGAGAATTATTGACCAGTGCAAACGCTCATGGCTCTGGTTTCAAATCTTGCCCAAGAGGAAAAATAAGTCTTGTCACAACAAAGTATCCAAGTGCCTTTTGGGCAGATATTGCACACATTTTCCAGGAGGAATAGTTTTCTGGGTCAAGTAACATTTGTCTTCCATGGACACAGACATAAGTGCCTTATTTCAATAGCAAAATACAATGTGATAAGTGCTAATACTTCTGACAAGTGTTAAAATTGAGAATCTATGTTTTTAAAGCCTTGCGGGTAACATCTCTTTGTCTTTGTGATATATACATAATCTTATAGTCAAGTACCAGGAGCAATAGCTTTGGGCTTGAATTGAATATTTTAGGGATAGGGGAATTACGAGAAGTAACTAAGTAACAGTAACCCAAACTGATTTATCACATCCTGTATTCATGTGGAAAAGAGACAATTTTTCATAATTTTCAGGCAGAGACAATAAAATACTGTTTGATCCAAAAAAGATGCTGTACAGGATATTTTTATGAGGCCTGTTAATATGTGGATCATCAGGATGTTCATTTTTATTTATTTTATAGTTCGAACTGAGTGTTCCCTCTAGCTTTGAATAAAAGTTCCTTACTTGGAAACCAAACTCAGCCAACAATTTAAATGAGAGAGAATCAACCCTAAATGATGTAAGAAACTTTATTCTCAGAGATCATAATTCCTGGATGTAAAATACTATTCTGAGGAGAAAATTTAAACTCTATCCCTGCCAACTACAAAAACAATGAATCTGACTACATTTGATTGATGTATTTAATACAATAACGACCACATGGAGAAGCAATTTGTGAGGAAACAGTTTAGACAAGAAATGCCTGCCTTAATTTTTGTACTCTCTAACATTCAAAAAAGTTTATTCTAAGTGTAGACACAGTGAACCATAGAAGAGGATTCATCTAGCCTGAGGTCGATGGCCTGATTCATCTCCCATTATTTCATTCACACATCTGTCCCTTCAAAACAGATACTGTGCAACCAGCCAAGTATAGGAATTCCAAATCATAAGTGGCAAAATTCCTCAAGGAGCTTATAGCTAATTTAGTAACAGAGACAAAACTATAAGGGAACAGTTACAATGATAAACACATGCACCCAACAAGGACACACAACAGGGCTGTGGCACTGTACAACTCCAGAGGGGAATGAAGAAATGAGATGTTAAGAAAAGCTTCCCAGAACTATTTGTACAGATTATTAGAGAATCAATAAGAATCTGTCACCTTATTATTGTATCAAAAGTAAGAAGGAAATACTGAAAAAAAAGCATCACATAGAATAAAAATGGACACGAGGACAATCGTAAGCCCACATCTATAAAGACAGAGTGAAGCTTGATTCTGAAAGCTCTTGTTTGGGACATAAGGATTTGGATTTTAACAGGGTGGCAGGGGCCCACTGAAGGATTTTAAGCATGGAACATGAGTACATGATTATTCTAGAAACCTGAATTTGACAAATTTGGTTACGTTGAAAGAGAGGGAGAGTAAAGGCAGAGATAATATGCAATACAAAAGGAATGGGGAGAAACTTGACTAAAACAGTGATTTAGACAATGGGAGAGACAATACTGTGAGATGCTGAGATGTGGATATAGGTGAAAAAAGAAAAGTTTATAATCTTAGGTTTTTACTCTGGAGGTTTAGGTAGGTGATATGGCATTTAATAATATAGGATGGATATATGGAAAAGAGTGGAGCAGATAGTTCACGTAGGGTCATATAGGACACCCTGGTAGAATTTTCTATGGACACGTGGAAATACAGGTATGAACTTGAAAAGAAAGGCAAAAAATGGAAAGTCACTGGCAGTAAGAGTAAAACATAAAGTAAAAGGAGTGGACATAATCTCTTGAAGAATGTTATTGCAAAGAGAAGAGATTTAAGGATAGATTCTTAGGAAATATTCTTTGTAAGGATCAGACAAGAGATAAGAGGATGCTAATTTTAATTTCAGCCACCACATCTGGCTTACTTGAGTCCCTTTTTGTATGCATTTGTTGTTTGTTGAATTTTCCAATCTACATTCAATTCAACTGAACACTGACATAGACTCTGTGTAATTTAAGAACAGTTGACAGAATCTCACGTGAATATTAAACCTAGAAAAATGTTGGCAATATGATAATGTCTACCGAGTGCTTCCTATGTTCCAGACACTGAGCTACGTTATTTAAAAATATTACACTATTTAGTCTTAAACATCCCTTGGTATTACATTATAAGTTTATATTCTATATATTTGAATTTCAAGAGATATCAAGTTTTCAAGGGGCCCAATGTCCAGGAAATGAAATAGAGCGTCAAAGTGTCAATAAAATGTTTAAGCACAACAACAACAAAATGTCTAAGAACTATCCAGAAGCACTCAGTGGGTTTTCTAACAGAGCCTTACCGAAATCAGAGTGCTGCATGATGAAAATGTGCTCTTACCACTCCTGGTCGGGGAAGGTGACCAACACTGTGAGATGCTCAGCCCAACGGCTCAGTGCAACCCTTTCCTGGACAGGATGCATTTTATCCCTGCGCTGGCTGTGCTCTTGAACCAGAACTACATTTTCAGTCCAGTGAACCCCTGAGATAGTGTGCTTTCAGGGTAGTCAGCTGTAAGGCTCGAAGAATCTTCCATATTTGAAAAGTATCGCAAAACAGTGCCATTATGCAGAACAGGGAGAAAACGTTAAAGACATAAAGTAGTCAAAAAGTACAGAGTAACAGAACGGTTACAGTAACCATCTATTTTTATTCGGTAGACAACTGCATTTAGGAAAGAATCAGTTTGCTCACCTACTGGTTATATATGAGGAGGAGTAACCGCTTCTAAATTAAGACTGTTCTTCTGGTGAGTGTACATGAGCATCACATCCCATGGAATTTTTTCTCCAGACAGTTAAATTAATTTGTTGGAAATGTAGCATACTAAATGATTCCTTCTAAGAAGTAATATGCAATCATTTCTTTTTCAGGCTTGATTAAATTCCCTCTGCCCCTCCGTACAAATTTTATATCTGTGCCTAAATTTTATGTATCCATTTCTGATCATTGAACAGAGCGCAGACCCTGCATGATCTATCCCTAGTATTTGATGAACTCAAGGAAACAGCAGTTTTCTTTTCCTTCCAGGGAACTGTACCAAGAGATACTATACACATGCACCATGTTGGTGATTGTGCTCTAAGGGACACCGTATACATAGGTTATGTGAACATGCCCACTTCCCAAAAATTGTACAACAGGATCTTGTCCTCATCTAATGATAAAAGAGCTGTCTAACTGAGGTAAGTCTTTGTTGTAAGTGAACGCAGAACCACCTTACTGAGCACAATACCTTGCACTGGTCAGACTTGGTATATATCAAATTCCCACAAGGAGTAGGAGACTGGAGTGGAATTCCAAAGCAGAGTCCAGTAAACAAACTCAATAGAAAGGTAGGTTCCAGGAAGAAGGCAAATTCAGCAAGATCAGAAGCATTTAAATTCAGCGTCACCATTTGCTCCAACAGCAAGATGGAGATATGCTTCAACAATTAGGAGGGCATGGTAGCCTCTGCTGCTGCAGCCTTGCCAATCCTGCTTATATGGCCATTTCGCTGGTCACCATGCAGACTACCCCTGGGCCACATGGGCAAGGGGCTGGGGGTGCCCGGGAGCACGGCCAGGGCTTTGCTGAGGAATCAGACAAGGGGCAAGTAGAAACCAAATGTGAAAATCTGTGGCACTTGTTAGAGATGACTCTTGTGCGCTCTTTTAGGTTGAAAGCATTACAAGCTATATAGCAGGTTTATGAAAATTATTTAGCTGGTTTATAAATTGACTTGACATTGGTTTTTATTCAGGTGTATGGAATGTGAAATATTCAGGTATGTGTAAAATATGAGAAAAAAAGTCAGCAGGAACAGGTTTTCTGTCTTAATGAATATAAAAATTAAGGTCAGAAGTTAAGAGTATCTGAACCCACTCATAGATTAAAACCCAGAAGTAAAGAGTGTGATTTTTTTTTAAGACCATAGTTAACTTAAAATGAACCAACACAAGCAGCACTACCTGATCTTTGGATTCCGTACAACACCCCCCCACCCCCACCCCCTGGTGTATTCCTAATGAAGTTCCCTTCTTCTGCTTAACTTTGTTTGAATAAGGTTTGTCATTTGCAAACAAAAGAATACCAGCTAGCAAACTGGCATAATGGCATTTGCCTTGCAGGTTCTAATACGGTTTGGGTTATTTTTTGAAAAGAGACTGGCCTACAGTAGGCAATCCATAGATGGTGGCCATTATTAACAGGGTAAATTGACTGTCTTAGATTTACCTGGTTTATCTTTTTACATTTTAGGCTCAGTGAAAGAAAGGCAAAGGCCATTTAATGTTGGAACCATGGAAGGAATGATGGATCGATGGGAGAGGAAGGGAGCATCCCTGTAGAAGCAAAATCGATGCTGGTGGTCAAAAGGGGACAGATACTAAAGCTGTATCACTCTTACAACTTACTCCGTACTCTTGCCATGTCAACTCCAGATGTAGCTCTTCAACAACACAGAGTGCCAAGCTGAGAGTTTATGTCTAAGAAAAATCTTGATTTCATAAAAGCTTCTTTTTCAGTTCATATAAAAAGTAAATGAAATTTCAAGCCAATTTCCCAGAAAAATGTCAATTCTTTGTTAAAGGGCAGATGATTAGCATTCCAACGATAAAAGAAAGATCTAGTTATCACATTTTGGGGATAAGGAAGAGTATCCCATGACATTGTTAGGCTAGCCATGTTGCAAATAACTGAAAGGTATTTCTGATTATATTTTACTTTCTTCCACTGATTTAAATGATTGAAGGGCTGAACTATAATTATTCTGTTAAAACTCAGGCATCTAAATATTAAAAAAGTTATCTAAACACAAAAATACTATAGGTCTTAGTATATATGGCCTAAATAAAGCTATTTAAATATGCATATTAAAATATATTCATTTAAATATGTTCATGTGAATTAGTCAATCTTAAAATTGTCCTTTTTCTCTGTTTGAGAAAAATGTATTAAAAAATACATCAATCAGGGAAAAATAATATATAGTCAACCGACGTAATAGACAAATGCTTTTGTGATTTCTGTCAGGGTTTTAATTACAGTCAGGTAGACGTTTGTGGTTTAATTGTGTTAATAGCCATAGACTTTTATATTAAAGGGTTGAAGAGTAGATGTAGACTTTTTAAACAAATGGAAGGATTTCACCTTAAATAGAAAGAATTATATGTACTTGCACGCATATGATAGCTGAAATCTACAGTTCCTTAAAAAAAGAACAACTGCTCTTACGATTTGTAAAAAAAATAAGCAAAATGTCTGGCTTTTAGAGGATTCACAAGCAATGAGCGAAAAGCAACCCTCTACAGTTTACATCTAGTACAATTTCTAATCAGTAGAGGGCTCCCTCGTCTGTACAAGACCCACATTACAAATGCAGAGTCTGTACATGTAGCCAGTCACACACTGTGCACATACATGCACACATACACTCTGTTACACTCACCATCTCTAGATTAATAAAGCTGTCATTTTTCATTGTTTTCAAATCACCTTTAATATCAGTTGATTTTAAAGCTTAGGGAAATGAATGCATAGACAACACCCACTGGCAATATGTTAGAACATTTTCTACCTAAAAATACTGATAGGTGTTTACAAGTTTCCTTCATTTCACTGTGACATTCCTCAGCTCTGATGTGCATTTGGCTGCTTTCCTGAATTCACACATCTCTATGTTTGCTTATGTGCTTGTGCATTTTGCAGAAGTGTCACTACCCAAGCTTTGCAAAGTAACTAAATCTTCTAAATGATGCTGCTGAGGCTGTGTCTTTTATGCCCTCCAAAACTTAAGAGTACAAAAAAAAAAAAAAATCTCAACTAGTTATGTTTGTTTTTGATAGAAGTCACTGAACCCAGCTGTATTTTTCTCCTGTTGAAAAATTGATGAAGACATCCTAACTGGGATGACTTTTATTTGGGAGGCTTTTTTTCCCCCTCTCCTTGGCCTGTGGGCTAACTGACTCACTGATCCATAATGAAAATGCCAAAACTATGAAAACCCCACTGGGGCAGAAATTTGTAACAGAAAGGGAATTTCTGGCCATGCAAAGCAGGGCTGGAATAATCTCAGGCTGTACCCCCAGGCCAGTTTTCATGATATAGTTAAAAACTAGCTGGGCTGCCAACAGAATCAACTGTGTAAACATCTTGCTGATTGTTTGTTGTAGTGGCCCAACAGAAGCTTAAAAACATTAGTTTGCATGGCCACTGATGGAACCCACTTATATCCAGCTGATCCTAGGTTATTACTCAGATATTTGCTCAGCGGCCAAATCCAAGAATTCATTTGGATGCTCTTAAGAGAGATAGAAGAGGAAGAACCTGTGTTTTTTCCTTACTTCTTAAACCATTGGGCCTGTGAAACCTTTCCTACCCTCATTTCATTAAGGATAGTAGCTATTGAATACATCGCCCCTTTGGTTCAGGACAAGGAAGCCTGTCTACGCCACGGGTCTGAACCTTGTTTGGCAATCCAAAGCTACTGCCAGCAAAGCTGGTATTTTGATCTCTTCCCCAAATCCTGCGTTATTCTCTCAATTGGTTATAAAATTGGAGTGGAAGAAATACGTTCAATTATAACCACCACCCCTCCCCAACCACAGCAACTGTGCAATATTATCCTCCTGGAGAAACTAAAGTTCAGAGGGATTAAACAACATATAAAAATCATCAGTTAGTGGGATGCTTGGGTGGCTCAGTGACTGAGTGTCTGCTTTTGGCTCAGGGAATGATCCTGGGGTCCGGGATCGAGTCCCACATCGGGTTCCTTGTGGGAAGCCTACTTCTCCCTCTCTCTGTGTCTTTCATGGATAAATAAATAAAATCTTTTTAAAAAATCATTGGTTAGTAAGTGAAGACCCAGTATTCAAACCCAGCTCTTCCAATTCCAGAATCCCATGCTTGTTTCACAGCCCCTGTGACATTAGATAAGATGCTTACACTCGCATAGCAAGGGCTCATATCCAGATTATTAGACCTCTGCCTACAAAACATGAGGCGAAAAGACAATGGCTTCATAGACTGAGATGAGGCCAGTCTCAATACATCATTCTAAACAAAGCCCAACCCCTTTGGCATTCAGAGTTACCCATGCTTCATGACTCCTCACTGCAGATACCTGTATTCTGATATATGCTTATCCACTCAATAGGCATTTCCAGCCCTTCCTCTGAGCCTTTCCTCATGCTAGTCCTGTCAATGGTTCCCTTTATTCTCATTTCTCCCCTGCATCTCATTCTTGCTCATACTTTAGGATATTAGTCCTGAAGACTTTCTCCGCTTACCTTGGACTTTCTCTATTTTCCTTGAACAGTTCATGTTGCTAATCACATTTTGCATTTATATGTACTCTCATATTGTTTCAGAGTTTTGCAGATGCATATGCCATTTTCACATGTCTGGATAGTAATTTCTGGAGATGATTAATGGTCTTTACTATATTTGTAGATATTAAGTAAAGTTATTCATATTAGATACAGGTGGCATATCTCATCATTTGCAGATGGTTTTCACCTTATTGACAGGTAAATCACTTTTTCCCACTCAAAACTACTGAAGCTTTAGAAATCATTTATCTAGAAACAATGTATCATATATTCCTGCCATTTTCTTTTTTAAATAAAAAGTTAAGGGCTTTTTCTCCTAAACATATGATCTTAGGATGGAAAAGAGGAGGATGAGGAGAAAATAGGTAATATTTAAACATTTTTTTGAGTTTTCTATCTTCAGAAAATGTTTTAGAAAGATTTTGATATATGTGGCAAGATAAAGTTGTTTTGATTAAGATGAAGAACATTAAGATTGGGGTGATTCAAGCTAACAAAGAACACATTTCCATTGACTAGCAGGGAATATTAACATAATATATATATAATTATTTAATCATGGGTAAATATCAATCCATGAATATGAAGTCTTTAGTAAAATTATGTTAAAATATTGTGTAGAGTATTATATAATTGATTATATCAGCAAGAATGGCAGCTGGATCTTTGGTGATACATATTTAAAATTTCAGAATAACTAACAAGTTTTCCTTTATAGTCATCATTTTAAAAATCATTTTATATCTTAGAGAAGAGTCATAAATCATACCGAGTGGAAATATGGGAGGAATAAGAATTTCTGAGTCTAAAAGGGGTGGTAAATAATGTTATCTCTTACCAAACCTGAATGGTTGGCAGTAGCTGTCTAGACTCTAAAGCAGTAAGTTGAGGAGGATTTGGGGGCTGGAGCCAGGTTCCATCATATCACGATCAATTGGTAATGTCTGCCATAAATGAGGAATTGTAAGGGAGAGCACCTGTGCCATATGGTTCTCTCCTTTATATAAAAGGACCCACTTAGATTCCATTGGTGAGATTTTGTTATTTTGGGTTCTTCTAAAGTTTCACTCTCATTGATGTTGACTTCATGATTCAATAGGAGACCATGTACTGAAAATGTATAAAATCCTCAGTGTTTTGGAATATGCTCAGACTGGGACATAATGGTAGTAGATTGTTGGCAGTGTTGTGGAAGTAAACCAGATCTCCAAATAGTGGGGCAGGGAGTAGGGGAGAAGATGTTTGCTTTTCTTTAAATATGGTGTAAATATGTCTACCACAACTGATTGCAAGTTACCAATGTGAAGCCATTAAACTGAGAACTGGAAAAAAAATAAATAAATAAACTGAGAACTGGGAAGGAGTGTGTACAGTTCAAGCTAGTGTGAGAGGCTGCAGCATGCCACTGATTGTAGACAGACTTCTAGGGTTGAGGATGCTGAGTAAATAAATGCTGGGCCATAGAACAGAGGGAAGGAACAAGGACTCAGAGAAAGGCCAGGAGTCCACAGGTAATCAGGTATCTATAAATGGGCAGCAGAATCAATTATAAATCAGAGCACAAGCCAACATTGTGGAGTATGACAACATGAGAATCAGTTTCAGTGCATTCCTTCACAAAAATACATTGTACCTTTTCAATTGACTTGATGTTTAAATGTCCCAGAGCCATATGCTAAAGCAGCATAGTGTATCAGTAAAGTAAATGGCTTCTGGAGCCAGACTCCTTGGAGATGAATCCTAGTTATGCCTTATATCAACTCTCCAATGTTGAGAAAGTAACTTAGCCATTTTATGCCTCAGTTTCCCCTATCTTTTAAGATAGGATATTAATAGTACCTATTCTATGGGGATCATATTTAAGATTAAATTAGTAATCGTAAAGTACATAGAATAGTATCTGTTATCTGGTGCGTGGAGAATACTGTTTATGTGTTTATAAAATAAAGGTACATAAAATGTAGTTTTGAAACTTTTATTGAAACACCATTATCAGTATATAACTTGCCTTTCAATTTACGACAGAGTAACAGGATAGCCATGAAAAAATGCTCATTGAAGGGATCCCTGGGTGGCTCAAAGGTTGAACATGCCTTTGGCTCAAGTCGTGATCCCAAAGTCCTGGTATCGAGTCCCACATCAGTCTCCCTGCGAGGAGCCTTCTTCTCCCTCTGCCTATGTCTCTGCCTCTCTCTCTGTGTTCTCTCATGAATAAATAAATGATATCTTTAAAAAAAAAATCCTCATTGGGGAAACTGATTAACTCACATTCATAAACATAACCTCATTTGCACGTTTATATTATCCCAATAACTTGGGAAGATAACTGGGAATAATAATTCTAATAACAAACATACACAATTTTTTGAAGTTCTTTTATAGTTACTTAGAATTTTATGGCAAATTTAGTAACAAAGCCCGAATTGATTTAGTTTTTATTCCTACAAACAAACTCCATTTTAAGTTGTGTCTTGGAATTCCTTTTTATGTTAAACATATTACTGAACTTCATATCAGAAACATAGCTTTCAAATCTAAAATATATTATGAATATAATAAAGGGCACTTTTTTCTATTAGAAATCTAAAAACCTTCCATTTTCCAAATATAAACTCATGAAAAGAAAAAAATTCTGGCAGTAGTCAAGTTCATTATGCCACAGTGATCTTTCTTACCTCAGCACTAGATTTCTAAGTGCCTAAGTCAAAGTAAATTCTACATTTAGTCAAGTTTTTAACTAAAACAAGTTAAAATAAAGGAGAAAGATCCTTTCCTGCCACTTCTATTCAGTAGCATGTTAATCAGATTGCAGTAATAAGTATGAAACAATGTATGCAATTAGCGGTGGTTAATTTGAAACTACTTCATGTCAGTTTCTTTCAGAGCAATACGTTAGTAAAGTAATTATTTATTACCCTGAGGACATGATCAATGATATCCCTCCATAATAATGTCTGCAAAGAGAGTAGCATCTTCATCTGCATAAAAAGGAAGCCATAGAAACTGGTATTTTTTCAGCTAAATAAAAGCAGAAAACTGTTTCTAAGCTGTTTCCAACTATTTCATTAGTAATGATAGATAAGCAAACCATTTGTTACACTTCAATATTTTTATGGTAACATAATGCCGAGGAAAAAAAAAACCCAACGAGCATTAGTGATTTAAATCCACAAAGCCTATCTTTATTGAGAAAGGGAAAAATGACCCATTTCTAAATGTCATTACAGTCATTAATGTGTATGGGCTAGGCTCTTCCACACACACAATAATTCACTAGTCCCTTAGCTGGAGCTTGGGGATAGAATTTATGGGAAGCCCTGAGTGATAACACATGGTCTACACAGCTGAGCCATGGTTGTCCAAAGGCACGAAGAGATGCCAGGTTAACCAGGTGGCTGCAATTAGATGATGCATTTGAATAATTGGGAAGGTTGTATTAGAAGCTACCATTTTGGCTTTCTGACTTGACAGTATAATGGACAAGAAATCCATTATGTCTTTAAATCTAATTACCTCATTGTATAAGATCTCATTCTGAGAAGGACCAGAAAAAAACTCACCTTTGAAAGTATGGAAGAATGTAGTGGGCTTGAAAGGACACTACCAGAAGTTGGACCAAGCAGAAATGGTTAGAATAAGGTACAGATCTTAACTAGAGCCTCCGTATTACACAATTCCAGAAGGCTCCACTCCCTGGGAGAATGGCACTACCAGGAGTTGGGCAGTTGACAGCCTGCACAGCTACATATGCGGGACCCAACTAGAGATGACAATTTGGGAGAGAGGCATATTTCATGCTGAAAAGATACATGTGTTTAGCATGACATCTCAGGGACACATCAAAGTCAAATACAGAGTAAGGACCAAAGAGAAGACAGGTTTTGGAATTCAGGTGAAGCAACCATCTATAAACAGTCTGTTATTCAATTGATGTCAGAAGTTGGCCATCCAGGGGGCGGGGGAACCTCACAGCTCCAGTAGCATCAAAGATAAAGCCAAACTAATAACATTACCAGATATATACCTTATTGTATGGCATAAGCATAACGTGTAGAGGGAAGAGTATGACCACTTTTCCAGCATATAAGATGGAAATAACTTTATAATAAAGTAAAAACATTTTACTTTTAAGAAGGTTCTATGTTTTATGTGGGAATTGTGTAGGTGTTGGACTTCTATGCCCAGATCTTACCCTTCTTTGAGAATGGTATTACCTTTTTATGAGAACTGTTCTCTTTCCACTCCATACTATAATTCTGCTGGGTAGTGTCATACTCATATATGACTCAGATAACTTAATCATATTTTATTAGTCTGAGTATGGGAACTACCTGCCCTGCTAGGCCTGTTTGAGTTCTTTTTTATAATGTTTTGCATGCAAATAGGAAAAGACAGTAGCATCTGGTGTGGTACCCATGACATGTGAAGCTAGGATCTGTCAGTGGCCATATTCCCTGCCATGTGATGGAAGTTGGTCTGCAACAGGACAAAACAGAACTGGCACACAGAGAAGAAAGTACTTGATGGCATTCAAGTCTCTGATTTTATTGTTCCTGAGAACCACCTGAATCCTTGCTCTACCTGCAGTATATATTTAGCCAACTATTCTTTCAACATCATCACATACTTCAATTTTCTTCCAACAAATTCCTTTCTTGACTTATGCTAGTTTGAACCAGGTCTCTGACCAAAGCAGAATGTAATGCACTTGGCTTAGCATTAACCACACGGTAGGTTTTCAAAACAAAAAAGGTAGGGAGAAAAAGCTTAATTGCCTTTCAATTGTTTCAGGTGTATTAGTCGTGCCTTCTAAATACTTTCTGACCCTTTGACGTAAGGTAATATATATTTTGTATATACCAGCATCTCTAACAATATCTGCTATGGTTCCAGGTTAAAAATAGTAACCCCAAATGTATTTACTGGTTAATTGATCAAATAACCTGCCTTTGACCTTTCACTTTTAACCTTTTCAGGTCTCTAAGTTACCACTTGAGTTACACTCAAGGTAATGACTTATAATAATGTACCAATGATAGACAAGATATAAAGTACCTCTGGGGACTCATTACTACTTTTTACATCAGATGGGGCACAATGTTGGTATAATTTCATGTGTTTCTAATTTGGCAAAAATGGTTTCACTTCAAGAAAACCTAAAGCATAATGTGGAATTTTAGACATGTTCTTAGTTTACCCACCAACCAATCAACTTAGTAAAACCTAGAGTAATAGTCAAATCCCAGACATCTAAGCAAAAAAAAAAGTCCTGAAAGTCAAGTTGTCGAGATCTTTTAGACTTCTCATCTAGTAAATGGAATAAGTACAGTTAGCAGCAATAGAGAAATGTTTCCTATTTGATTTTATTAACTGATTGATATGAATTAATGCATTAGGATATTTGATTGTGTCATAAAATGTGTATATGAGCATCATGATTCAATTTAATGTACCTATTACTGGTTGATGTGCCATTATATTAGGCTAAATTAAAAGAATTTTATGGAAAAAAAATTACAATTAAAGCCTCAAAATTGATTGCATTCATAACTTAAAAGAAGATATTCTGTTCCATTAATATTTTGAATAATTGTAATAATATATCAGAAAACAATGTGGGAAATTCAGAAGGTAGACAGAGTAAAGCAAAGATAAATAAAGAGTCAAAAATAGAGTCTACTTTCTCTGCTAAATTCAAATATTTTCTCTTTAGCCCAAGTTTTTAAGAACCGAAAGAGTAAGAAAAGTCCCAGAGTTAACAGCTTATCACAGCAAGTTAGTTTAGGTCACATTGTCATAAAAGAGATTCAATTTCTTTCTTCCATTCTCCAAATTACAAAATAAATTATTTCCAAATAAGGCATTTTAAATTTTTAAATGATATTTTCATAGATAATAAGGTGACACTTTGAACAGACCATATCAATTCTCATAATGCCATGTGTGTTTTCTGAATGGGAACCAATCATCAGTTTGGCCAAGAGTAAGAGGCTTTTTGGGGCTTGGGTCATTCAGTGCTAAAAACAGGTCGTCCCTTGTTTGCTTACCCTATATGTGTAAACTATTTGGCTTTAGGAATAAACTTAAGCATTGAGAAGCTGATTTGTAAAATGTTGTGATTTACTTCTAAAGACTTAAGTATACTTCTCTCTCATTACAAGTAAATGAAAGATGATTCTAAGTAGATGAAGCATGATTCCATAGGGAAACATGGCATTGATATATAGGAGTTTTCTTATTTCTCTTACTTCTATAGAACAAAGAAGGATTTCTGGTCAGGAAACATTCTACCCTTCTTACAGGGAGTATGGACCAAGAACCAACTGTATCAACATCACCTGGAAGCTTGCCAGAGGTTCATAATACTAACCATAAACGTACGGTGTCAAAATCTGCAGTATTAACAAACTCTCAGGCAATTCATATGCATACAAAAGTTTGAAAAGCACTGCTCTAAACTCTTTTGCAAGAATTTTCTAAATGGATTCCAACTTTTCTCTATTATCAGCTTACTTCTGAATTCCTGTCTATTCCACTACAAAGTTAGTGAAGCCTCATTAGCTCAGCTGCAATTAATTTGGGATTGGTAATCACTTGACCTGGGTTGTACTGACACTTTTGGCCTACAACTTATGCCCTACATTCTAAAGGGGGCATCCTTAACCAATTGAGGAAAGCCAACTCTTTTTAATATGTAAGAAATTAATTTTTCATAAAGTAATGGATGCTATCTGTATATTAAAGTAGCCTGCCTGTCTAGCAAGCCCTTTATTTGGAAAGTTTTTGTTTGCAATTTAAACTAGTGAAAAAGGGACAGCTGCATGGGAATTGAATGAAATTTACACAGCCTTCCCTCAGCCCAATTTTAAGTTTTACTGAACATTTAGCAAACTCTTGTCTAACCTCATTTTCCATACTTTCTTTGTACATAAAACTGAACAATTGAATGTAATCCTTAGAACCAGCTATGCTTTTGGTGGGGGTCTCATTGCTTTTCCATTTTCTTATGCTTGGTAACCATCTGACCACTACCCTCAACCCCAAAACAACTATTGTCAGACTAGAAAGTTCACATCCATGCTTTAATTATCACTATAAATACTATGCCCCATAACTAACCATCCCAGTTTAGGTTTTTGTATAGCTCCCTCCTCCACTAGCTTTAAAGATTATTACATTTAAGTATTACAGTTTTAGTATGGGAAGTCCTCCAAATGGAAAAATTGAGGAGGCTTACCTAGAGGTAAGATTACCCTTGTAGGGTTAATTACTAAGATGACAGCTTAATAGATATTCGTTGACTGCATGAATGAACATGTAACTGAGTAAGTAAATAAATAAGTTTTAAATGCTGAAAGTGATGAAGCCTTATTGAGAATGAACATTTTGGACGTTCTTACATACTTTCTTTTCAATGAATTCTGGCCGCTTCAAAAGAACCGGAAAAGAGAGGGTATGGGAATATCTACTTGTGTCTATAAATTTGGTGTAGAACATTGTTTTGAAACACATAACACAACTTATTTTTGAGGCTGAAACTGAGTTAAATTGATGCTCCTTGTACTGTTACATCAAAGTTTCCTTTGTTTAAAGTCAGCCCATTTCTTTACCACAATACAGGCTGTCTCATGGTTTGTTCCAGTTTCCACTTGTCCTGATCAGTGACAATATGGCACACGCAGGCCTGTCTTTACCATCACATTTTAAGTATATATGTGTTTAATCTTCCAATGGGTTACATATTGTTACCTGATTGAAGTCTTAAGCTTGAGATTTGTTAACACTGGGAAAAACGCCATTTAGAATTTACAAACATTTATAAACTTTGGGATGGAGACTGGAATTTAACTTCAGAACAAATTATACTTTAGGAGAAAATAATCTTGGTCATAAATTGTTAAATGTGAACTGAAATCAAATGCTTATCCTTAGCTTTTGGAAAAGACCTACAAGTAGTAATTTTGAAGTAACCAAAAGACACCATTCCAGATCAATAAGCATAGTGATCTCAATAACAGTATAAATTATGTATATTTAAGTGTACTTTCACCATTGCAGATGTTGAAGCAGGGGTCATAATCTCAAATGCCTTCAGAGGGCAGGTGAATAAGTAAATGAGTAAAACAGGCCAAGTAGTGCCTGGAGTAACCCAAGAATTCATGTTCATGTCAAAGGGGTATCTTTTACTCTGCTTCGATAGATTATGACCCTGAAGAAACTACAACTTTAGGGTTATGTGCTTTAATTTTTCAAAAGAAGCTAATATTCTAGATTTTTATTTGAAGTTCCAATTGTTTAAATGTTGGTAAGTAATTCAAATTTTTACAAAACATTATATAAGTTAAATAAAATACGTCTACAGAGGAGGTATGGTCCATGAACCAAGATTTATAATCTCTGTATTAAAGAAATATTTCTCTTTGAAATCTAAATTTAGCCTGCTCTTTCTCCATAAATAATAGGATGTTATTGCAGAGTGGAATGTGTTGTGAGCAGGTCTTTCCAAGGTGCAGGGCTCAGACAGAAGTTACTGCCGAAGGGTCCACAGACTCTGGCAAGGAACGAGACAAGGCTCCATGCAGTGCAACCTGGAGTGAATCATCGGTGAGTCACGCCTAGTACTGGTATGCTACTTATAGCAGTTAGTTAAAAATAAGTAATGCAAACTTTGAAAAGTGTATTATGGGACCGTAGAGAAGTTTTCCTGGAGTATCAACATCTATCTAGTACTTCCTCAGCAGAGAAAAGTTGTTTAAATGTGGCCACTTTCAATATGCGACGAAATTTTCTGTTATACTTCAAAGTCATCATCCCTGAGTCTTATTTAAAGTTACAGCCTCGTCTCTTCTGTGTCATAGGGAAATTAAAATGTGCCTGCACCATATTTTAGAAAGAATATATAAGGAAAACGTAGTATCGTCTCCCTGAAGCCACACTGGGAATTTCAGCAGTGGCTGTAAGTAAAGAAATGTTGTATCCAATAGTGGAAATCTATGAAAAGGAGGAGAGACAGTAGCATAGCAACATGCCAGCAAGGCAAGAGAAGCCAAGAGAAAGAGTTCCCATGATTGAGCCCCATGGTTTTCTTTGTACCTCTTTCCCAAAAAACTAGGGAGTATGCTGATAACCTAATTTCTGGTAATTATACTTAAAGGGGAGAAATGCCATTATCATCTACATATATTAGGAATTGTGCCTTATATTGTACTTCCAGGCATAATGGTAAGGCATAAATAACATGGATTACATGCTACAGTATACATTTAATTTCATAATATAATGCCTTGAATTTTGTGAAGGCTCACTGACAATTTTATACAACTGTACACATAGAATTTATGAATATCACCATGATTGTTGTTGGTTTTACAGAAAAATGTATGGAGTATATAGCACATCACTGTTGTTCCCTCTTTGCCAAATTGCAGTAAGTTCCGTTACTGCTTATCACTTTGATAAACCAAAATCATTCTTTTTCCCCCCCCTTTCCATTATCGGAACCTCCGCTATACCACTTCATATCCAAGTCTCCAAAATACAAGAGCATTTTACCAAAATAAACAGAATAGATTTTATGAGCTATATGAATAGCAACAGATAGTATAGGATATATAGGATATGTCCTAATCAAATCATTGTATTTCAAAATATTAGCATGATTATCTTTTGCTTCTTAATAATCAGAATATTCTTAAAAAGAAAAGGCATCCTCACAAGATGGTAAAGAATATGGGATCTTTGGGTGTTGTGTTTTTGTTTTTATTTATTTTTTCCAGGTCAGCTCTACTTATTGCAACATGCCCACTCTTTCCAGGCTTCTCTCGTCTTATTCTTCAAGTTGTTCTGTGATAGCCAGTCCCTTTTGCATTCTAGAGTATTAGAAGAACCCTGAACCTTAGTTCTCACATTCTTATAATACAGAACCTTTCTTAGAGTGATTAGAATGACCCAAACAGTCAAATAAGAATTGGCCAACTATAATTTTTAATGCTTTCTCATTTGTCCACTTAGTCAAAATACAATTTGATAGATGGACTCTTACATATGCGTGCGATTTCTGCTGCATGAGAGAAGCAGTGTATTGTCCATAAACAGCACAGGTGGTAATGTGGAACATTAGCTCACTTTTTTTAAC
Organism: Canis lupus familiaris; assembly: GCF_011100685.1. Classification (NCBI taxonomy): domain Eukaryota; kingdom Metazoa; phylum Chordata; class Mammalia; order Carnivora; family Canidae; genus Canis; species Canis lupus. Next base: position 36,131,716 of record NC_049253.1, read on the forward strand.
CTTCTTGTCTCAGTCTACATTTCTTTGCTGCCCATTATTCCAAAATATTAATAAGGGGGATCTCCAAGTTGTTATTCAGTTGATTGCTGATTGTCTATTTTCACATCTTCAGTGAATTTTAATTTTAATGTCTCCTTGAGAAACAGCAGATAGCCTACTACATGAGCTTTGGAAGAAGGAAGCCATTGAGGAGACTCAATCAAACTAGAGGCCTAGACTCTGTATGACATGAGCAGGAAACGGAAAGACACATTTTGACTTCTATTCATATCACACTTGCTCTATTCCATTGTTTCTGGATGATAGAAACAATTAAAATGGAAATCTAATCTTAAGTGGAACCAAAAGTGATAGGTCATGACTCAGCACTCCACATATTCAAACACTAATTCTGTTAAGACTCATCTATCCACATTGTAAAACCAGGTCCTGGAGGGCTGAAATTCTCACATTCCCCTAAGTGACAATTTGTTTTACACTAAAAGGCTCATATTATATCACCTACATTCATTACAAACCATATCAAAGTTTAATTATTACTCTGTTTTCATTTTGATTGAAGGAGGGTATATATGTGGGGGTTCCTTCCATTCTAGCAATCAGAAAAGACCAAGGTGACTTTGGTGAGGAAGTTGCCTTGTGATACTATCATTATCAGTAATTAGCCACAGTTAGTAAGCTTCTATTAATCAAATCCACATCTGGAAAGACTTTCACTAATTCTGTGAGATGAACAGTGCTGTTTGCAAATTTTAAAGCATGGGAGGTAACATTGCGTAACTTTAGAAGCCCACACAAAGATGAGAGAGAACCTTATTATTAATACTTAAACTTTTTTTTTAGATTTTATTTATTTATTCATGAGAAACATGGAGATAAGGCAGAGACACGGGCAGAGGGAGAAGCAAGCTCCTTGCAGGGAGACTGATGTGGGACTCGATCCCAGGACTTTGGGATCATGCCCTGAGCCGAAGGCAGACGCTCAACTGCTGAGCCACCCAGGTGTCCCAATACTTAGATAATCTTATTTAATAAGACCTATAGCCTATATTATATATAACATCTATATATACATATAACAGAATGGCTAAAAAATATTCTCTTTGACAAAATTGGAAGCTCTAAATAAAAATGTTTAAGCTTTTCTACATATATTCCTCTCATATGCTATTTAACAAGATGCTAGAGTAAATGTCTAAGCATGTTATAAATAAATAGGCAAAGATGAAAATTTCAGGTTCAGGGCCTATAAGTATAAATCCTTGGCACTTCCAGGAAAGGAGAAAATGTCTAAATTCTGAGGAAGATTGAAAGGATGATGAAGTGATGTTATTATTTCCAACCTAAGAAAGGGAAGATCAAGAAACCTGTAAAGAAGTAGCTGCATAGCCCCTTCTCTCCTGTGCCCCCAGTCAAATATTCTGGGAACTTAGGCATCTCTGTAGAGACCCACTATAGGCTAAAAGACATAGAACTTCCCAATGAGACTGGAAAATGAGAGCATTCTTTTCAGCTCTAGAGAGACTAAGACAGGCATAAAAAGAAAAAGATACCAAAGAATTAACTAACTATTCAAAAAAGTCTAGGATTAGTAATATTCATTTTAAACATAGACCACTTTCATCTCCTGGAATAAATTTGGTTCTTTCTTTCTTTCTTTCTTTCTTTCTTTCTTTCTTTCTTTCTCTTTCTTTCTCTGACATATAATTGAAATATAACATTATATTAGTTTCAGGTGTAAAATGATGATTTGATATTTGCATACATTGAGAAATGACCACCACAATAAGTCTAGTTAACATCCATCACCAAACATAGTTACAAAAAAAAAAAAAACATTCTTTATCTTGTAATGAGGACTTCTAAGTCTACTCTTTTAGTGACTTTCAAATATGTAATACAGTATATTTAGCTATAGTTGCTATGCTGTACATTATATCCCCATGATTTAATTTCATAATTGAAAGTTTGTACCTTTTGACTCCCTCACCCATTTCCCTCACCCTCAGCCATCTGCATGTCTTCTTTGGAAAAATGTTGACTTGTCTTACTATTACCCAACCCTACTACTCCATGCTTTATTTAATTTTACTAGCTCCTGATCCAAATCCTTCCAGGGAACAACATTTAGACCTAAATGTGTCATGGCATCTACTACATATGCTTCACGTTCTAGACATAGTGGAGAGTACAGGCTAAACTCATTTGGCTTGGATAAAAATCCTGAAGCTATCATTTTCTAGTCAGGAAACATTGGACAATTAATTATACCTTATTGAGTCTTGTTTTTTTTTTTTTTTTTTTCCTCTAGATCTTCTGCAAGGACAAGCCATGTCATGCTTTTTAAATTTCTCTACAAATAAAAGAATGATGTTCTTATAAAAGGAAATAAAGATCTGAGAATTTTTCCAACAAAGCCAGCAATGCATCACCCACTGTTGCATTCCCTTCTTTAGCTATTATTATGGCTTTTTCTCTGTGAGAACACATCTCAGTTTTTAATGAAACTTAGTGATAACATTGGAGTCAATATTTCTACTTTTAATTCATTGACTAGCATTCCTATTAAACTATAGTCATTCCAAAAAATTAGTGGTGCTAATGTTGTTATTAATATTATTTCATGAGGAGGGGCAAGATGGCAGAAGAGTAGGGCCCCAAGTCACCTGTCCCCCCAAATTACCTAGATAACCTTCAAATCATCCTGAAAATCTTCGAATTCGGCCTGAGATTTAAAGAGAGACCAGCTGGAATGCTACAGTGAGAAGAGTTCGCGCTTCTACCAAGGTAGGAAGACGGGGAAAAAGAAATAAAGAAGCAAAAGGCCTCCAAGGGGGAGGGGCCCCGCGAAGCCGGGCTGAGGCCGGGGCGAGTGTCCCCAGGACAGGAGAGCCCCGTCCCGGAGACGCAGGAGCTGCACCGACCTTCCCGGGGGAAAGGGGCTCGCGGGGAGGTGGAGCAGGACCCAGGAGGGCGGGGATGCCCTCGGGCTCCCGGGGACACTAACAGGCACCTGCGCCCCGGGAGAGTGTGCCGAGCTCCCTAAGGGCTGCAGCGCGCACGGGGGACCCGGAGCAGCTCGGGGGGGCTCGGGGGCGGCTCCGCGGAGGGGGCTGCGGGGCGGGAGCAGCTCGGGGGGCTCGGGGGCGGCTCCGCGGAAGGGGCTGCGGGGCGGGAGCAGCTCGGGGGGGCTCGGGGGTGGCTCCACGGAGGGGGCTGCGGGGCGGGAGCAGCTCGGAGGGCTCGGGAAGAGGAAGAGGCTCCACGGAGGGGGCTGAGGGGCGGGAGCGCGAACCCACCAGCGCAGGCCCCGGAGCACAGGGCGCCGGGACACAGCCCAGGATCCGGCCTCCCCCGGGACAGGCAGAGGCCGGGAGGGCCCAGGACAGCGGGACGCTCCTGGCCCGAGCTGAGCAGATCAGCGGCCCCGCCCCGGAGCCTCCAGGCCCTGCAGACGGAGAGCTCCGGAGCTACTGCGGGGGCTGACTCCAGGGCTGCAGAGCTGGCCCCGCCACTGCGGTTGTTCCTCCTGGGGCCTCACGGGGTAAACACCCCCCACTGAGCCCTGCACCAGGCAGGGGCAGAGCAGCTCCCCCAAGTGCTAACACCTGAATCAGCACAACAGGCCCCTCCCCCAGAAGACCAGCTAGACGGACCAGTTCCAGGGGAAGTCAAGGGACTTACAGTATACAGAATCAGAAGATACTCCCCCGTGGTTTTCTTTGTTTGTTTGTTTGTTTTTTTCCTAGCTTTTTGATTTCTGTTTGCTTCCCCCACTCTTTTTCCTTTCTTTCTTTTTCTTTCTATTTTTCTTCTTTTTTTTCTTTTTTCTTCCTTTTTACTTTTTTCTTTTTCTCTTTTCTTTCCTTCTTTCTCTCCTCTCTTTTTCTCCTTTTCCCAATACAACTTGTTTTTGGCCACTCTGCACTGAGCAAAATGACTAGAAGAAAAACCTCACCTCAAAAGAAAGAATCAGAAACAGTCCTCTCTCCCACAGAGTTACAAAATTTGGATTACAATTCAATGTCAGAAAGCCAATTCAGAAGCACTATTACACAGCTACTGGTGGCTCTAGAAAAAAGCAAAAAGGACTCAAGAGACTTCATGATTGCAGAATTTAGATCTAATCAGGCAGAAATTAAAAATCAATTGAATGAGATGCAATCCAAACTAGAAGTCCTAACGATGAGGGTTAACGAGGTGGAAGAACGAGTGAGTGACATAGAAGACAAGTTAAGGGCAAAGAGGGAAACTGAGGAAAAAAGAGACAAACAATTAAAAGACCATGAGGATAGATTAAGGGAAATAAACGACAGCCTGAGGAAGAAAAACCTACGTTTAATTGGGGTTCCCGAGGGTGCCAAAAGGGACAGGGGGACAGAATATGTATTTGAACAAATCCTAGCTGAAAACTTTCCTAATCTGGGAGGGGAAACAGGCATTCAGATCCAGGAGATAAAGAGATCCCCCCTAAAATCAATAAACACCGTTCAACACCTCGACATTTAACAGTTAAGCTTGCAAATGCCAAAGATAAAGAGAAGATCCTTAAAGCAACAAGAGACAAGAAATCCCTGACTTTTATGGGAAGGAGTATTAGGGTAACAGCAGACCTCTCCACAGAGACTTGGCAGGCCAGAAAGACCTGGCAGGATATATTCAGGGTCCTAAATGAGAAGAACATGCAACCAAGAATACTTTATCCAGCAAGGCTCTCATTCAGAATGGAAGGAGAGATAAAGAGCTTCCAAGACAGGCAGGAACTGAAAGAATATGTGACCTCCAAACCAGCTCTGCAAGAAATTTTAAGGGGGACTCTTAAAATTCCCCTTTAAGAAGAAGTTCAGTGCAACAATCCACAAACACAAGGACTGAATAGATATCATGATGACACTAAATTCATATCTTTCAATAGTAACTCTGAACATGAACGGGCTTAATGACCCCATCAAAAGGCGCAGGGTTTCAGACTGGATAAAAAAGCAGGACCCATCTATTTGCTGTCTACAAGAGACTCATTTTAGACAGAAGGACACCTACAGCCTGAAAATAAAAGGTTGGAGAACCATTTACCATTCGAATGATCCTCAAAAGAAAGCAGGGGTAGCCATCCTTATATCAGATAAACTAAAATTTACCCCGAAGACTGTAGTGAGAGATGAAGAGGGACACTATATCATACTTAAAGGATTTATCCAACAAGAGGACTTAACAATCCTCAATATATATGCCCCGAATGTGGGAGCTGCCAAATATATCAATCAATTATTAACCAAAGTGAAGAAATACTTAGATAATAATACACTTATACTTGGTGACTTCAATCTAGCGCTTTCTACACTCGATAGGTCTTCCAAACACAACATCTCCAAAGAAACGAGAGCTTTAAATGATACACTGGACCAGATGGATTTCACAGATATCTACAGAACTTTACATCCAAACGCAACTGAATACACATTCTTCTCAAGTGCACATGGAACTTTCTCCAGAATAGACCACATACTGGGTCACAAATCGGGTCTGAACCGATACCAAAAGATTGGGATCGTCCCCTGCATATTCTCAGACCATAATGCCTTGAAATTAGAACTAAATCACAACAAGAAGTTTGGAAGGACCTCAAACACGTGGAGGTTAAGGACCATCCTGCTAAAAGATGAAAGGGTCAACCAGGAAATTAAGGAAGAATTAAAAAGATTCATGGAAACTAATGAGAATGAAGAAACCACCGTTCAAAATCTTTGGGATGCAGCACAAGCAGTCCTGAGGGGGAAATACATCGCAATACAAGCATCCATTCAAAAACTGGAAAGAGCTCAAATACAAAAGCTAACCTTACACATAAAGGAGCTAGAGAAAAAACAGCAAATAGATCCTACACCCAGCAGAAGAAGAGAGTTAATTAAGATTTGAGCAGAACTCAACGAAATCGAGACCAGAAGAACTGTGGAACAGATCAACAGAACCAGGAGTTGGTTCTTTGAAAGAATTAATAAGATAGATAAACCATTAGCCAGCCTTATTAAAAAGAAGAGAGAGAAGACTCAAATTAATACAATCATGAATGAGAAAGGAGAGATCACTACCAACACCAAGGAAATACAAACGATTTTAAAAACATATTATGAACAGCTATACGCCAATAAATTAGGCAATCTCCAAGGAGGAAATTGAAGCAGTCATCAAAAACCTCCCAAGACACAAAAGTCCAGGGTCAGATGGCTTCCCAGGGGAATTCTATCAAAGGTTTAAAGAAGAAACCATACCTATTCTACTAAAGCTGTTTGGAAAGATAGAAAAAGATGGAGTACTTCCAAACTCGTCCTATGAGGCCAGCATCACCTTAATTCCAAAACCAGAAAAAGACCCCACCAAAAAGGAGAATTACAGACCAATATACCTGATGAACATGGATGCAAAAATTCTCAACAAGATACTAGCCAATAGGATCCAACAATACATTAAGAAAATTATTCACCATGACCAAGTAGGATTTATCCCCGGGACACAAGGCTGGTTCAATACTCGTAAAACAATCAATGTGATTCATCATATCAGCAGGAGAAAAATCAAGAACCATATGAGCCTCTCATTAGATGCAGAGAAAGCATTTGACAAAATACAGCATCCATTCCTGATCAAAACTCTTCAGAGTGTAGGGATAGAGGGAACATTCCTCAACATCTTAAAAGCCATCTACGAAAAGCCCACAGCAAATATCATTCTCAATGGGGAAGCACTGGGAGCCTTTCCCCTAAGATCAGGAACAAGACAGGGATGTCCACTCTCACCACTGCTGTTCAACATAGTACTGGAAGTCCGAGCCTCAGCAATCAGACAACAAAAAGACATTAAAGGCATTCAAATTGGCAAAGAAGAAGTCAAACTCTCCCTCTTTGCCGATGACATGATACTCTACATAGAAAACCCAAAAGCCTCCACCCCAAGATTGCTAGAACTCATACAGCAATTTGGCAGTATGGCAGGATACAAAATCAATGCCCAGAAATCAGTGGCATTTCTATACACTAACAATGAGACTGAAGAAAGAGAAATTAAGGAGTCAATCCCATTGACAATTGCACCCAAAAGCATAAGATACCTAGGAATAAACCTCACCAAAGAGGTAAAGGATCTATACCCTAAAAACTATAGAACACTTCTGAAAGAAATTGAGGAAGACAGAAAGAGATGAAAAAATATTCCATGCTCATGGATTGGCAGAATTAATATTGTGAAAATCAATGTTACCCAGGGCAATTTACACGTTTAATGCAATCCCTATCAAAATACCATGGACTTTCTTCAGAGAGTTAGAACAAACTATTTTAAGATTTGTGTAGAATCAGAAAAGATCCCGAATAGCCAGGGGAATTTTAAAAAAGAAAACCATATCTGGGGGCATCATAATGCCTGATTTCAGGTTGGACTAAGCTGTGGTCATCAAGACAGTGTGGGACTGGCACAAAAACAGACACATAGATCAATGGAACAGAATAGAGAATCCAGAAGTGGACCCTGACCTTTATGGTCAGCTAATATTCGAAAAAGGAGGAAAGACTATCCATTGGAGGAAAGACAGTCTCTTCAATAAATGGTGCTGGGAAAATTGGACATCCACATGCAGAAGAATGAAACTAGACCACTCTCTTGCACCAGACACAAAGATAAACTCAAAATGGATGAAAGATCTAAATGTGTGACAAGATTCCATCAAAATCCTAGAGGAGAACACAGGCAACACCCTTTTTGAATTCGGCCACAGTAACTTCTTGCAAGATACATCCATGAAGGCAAAAGAAACAAAAGCAAAAATGAACTATTGGGACTTCATCAAGATAAGAAGCTTCTTCTGCACAGCAAAAGAAACAGTCAACAAAACTAAAAGACAACCTACAGAATGGGAGAAGATATTTGCAAATGACGTACTGGATAAAGGGCTAGTTTCCAAGATCTATAAAGAACTTACTAAACTCAACACCAAAGAAACAAACAAATCCAATCATGAAATGGGCAAAAGACATGAAGAGAAATCTCACAGAGGAAGACATAGACATGGCCAACACGCACATGAGAAAATGCTCTGCATCACTTGCTATTAGGGAAATACAAATCAAAACCACAATGAGATACCACCTCATACCAGTGAGAATGGGGAAAATTAACAAGGCGGGAAACCACAAATGTTGGAGAGGATGCGGAGAAAAGGGAACCCTCTTGCACTGTTGGTGGGAATGTGAACTGGTGCAGCCACTCTGGGAAACTGTGTGGAGGTTCCTCAAAGAGTTAAAAATAGATCTGCCCTAAGACCCAGCAATTGCACTGTTGGGAATTTACCCCAAAGATACAGATGCAGTGAAACGCCGGGACACCTGCACCCCAATGTTTCTAGCAGCAATGGCCACGATAGCCAAACTGTGGAAGGAGCGTCGGTGTCCATCGAAAGATGAATGGATAAAGAAGATGTGGTCTATGTATACAATGGAATATTCCTCAGCCATCAGAAACGACAAATACCCACCATTTGCTTCGACATGGATGGAACTGGAGGGTATTACACTGAGTGAAATAAGTCAGTCGGAGAAGGACATACATTGTATGTTCTCATTCATTTGGGGAATATAAATAATAGTGAAAGGGAATATAAGGGAAGGGAGAAGAAATGGGTAGGAAATATCAGAAAGGGAGACAGAACATAAAGACTCCTAACTCTGGGAAACGAACTAGGGGTGGTGGAAGGGAAGGAGGGCAGGGGGTGGGGTGAATGGGTGACGGGCACTGAGGGGGGCACTTGTCGGGACGAGCACTGGGTGTTATTCTGTATGTTGGTAAATTGAACACCAATAAAAATAAATTTATTTTTAAAAAAAAGAACTAAAACTCATACATTAGTGCTGAGAATGTAAAATGGTGCATTCGATGATTTAGAAACAGTTTAGCAGTGTAACAGATACATGTTTCATATGTTTAGCAATCCCTTTCTGGGTATTTACCCTGGAAAATGAAAACATCTCCACAAAGACTTGTAAACAGAGGATCCCTGGGTGGCTCAGCGGTTTAGCGCCTGCCTTTGGCCCAGGGTGCGATCCTGGAATCCCGGGATCGAGTCCCGTGCTGGGCTCCCAGCATGGAGCCTGCTTCTCCCTCTGCCTGTGTCTCTGCCTCTCTCTCTCTATGTCTATCATAAATAAGTAAAATCTTAAAAAAAGAAAAAGAAAGGGATCCCTGGGTGGCGCAGCGGTTTGGCGCCTGCCTTTGGCCCAGGGTGCGATCCTGGAGACCCAGGATCGAATCCCACGTCGGGCTCCCGGTGCATGGAGCCTGCTTCTCCCTCTGCCTATGTCTCTGCCTCTCTCTCTCTCTCTCTGTGACTATCATAAATAATAAATAAAAAAAAATTTATAAAAAAAAAAAAAAAAAAAGAAAAAAGAAAAAGAAAGACTTGTAAACAAACGTCCATGGCAGCTTCAAAAGAGCTATTCCAAATCACCAAAAAAAAAAAAAAAAGGAAACAATTCAAATATTTTCAATAGGTGAGCAGATAGACAAATTGTGGTATATAACACAATGAAATATTATTCACCAATAAAAAGGAATGAAGTAATATAACAATATATGCAACACCATGGATGACTCTCTAAAATATTATGCTGAGTGCAAGAATCCAAACACCAAAGATTATATATTGTTAGGTTTCATTTATATGAAACCCTGGAAAAGACAAATCTAATCTATTGTGACAGAAAGCAAACCCATGGTTACCTATGGCTGAGAGTTGGGAGGGAAGATTGGGGAGGGAAGCAGGTGAACATCTTGGGATATTGTACATTTCCTTTGATTCTCTCCCCTTTATCTTTTGCATATCTGCTGAAGGTTTTTGCTTTGTTTTTATCATGTAGCTTATATAAAACATTGTAATAGTCTATTTTAAGCTAATAATTTACTTCAATTAACTTCAATTGTATAACAAATTTTTACCTTTTACTTCCCCCTCCCAAATTTTATGTTTTGATGTCACAATTACCTCATTTTTTTAAAAAAGATTTCATTTATTTATTCATGAGAGACACACACAGAGAGAGAGACAGAGACAAGCAGAGGGAGGAGCAGGCTCCTGGCAGGTAACCTGATACGGGACTGGATCCCAGGACGCCAGGATCACCACCTGAGCCAAAGGTAGATGCTTAACCACTGAGCCACCCAGCTGCCGCACAATTACCTCTTTTTATATTGTGCATCCATGAACAATTATAATTTAGTTATTTTTAATACTTTGTCCTTTAACGTTTATACTAGAGTTAAGTGATTAACACCATATTACAGTATTAGAGTATTCTGGATTTGATTATATGCTTACCTTTACCAGTATGCTTTATATTTTCATGTGTTTTTACATTGTTAATTTCCATCCTTTCATTTCAGTTTGCAAACCAGGTCCAATGGTGATGAACTCCCTCAGATTTTGTTTTTTGGGAAAGTCTTTATCTAAATGCATCTTAAACTTGAGTCACAAAGGAATTTACTGGTTTATATGACCGAATAGATAGCTCACAGAACCAAACTATAGGAAGTCAAGAAGGAAGTCTACTTCAAATAGAAAAAACCAGGATTTCAAATGTTGGCAGGGCTCTCCATTTCTCTTTTCAGGAGTAGCTCCATTTGCTGGCCTTGATTTTCCAAGCTGGAACAAAGAGGGACTGCTCACAGCTCTCGAAGTTAAATTCTTACAGCTTCGTGAACAGGAAGAGATCTTTTCTATTGGCTCAAATTTTTAAATTCTGAGAAAGTACACTGATTGGCTCAGCTTGGGCCATGTGGCCATCACTGGACCAATTAATGTAGCTAAGAGTATAGAGTACTGCGCTTGGCTTAAATTGAGGTGAGTGGTGATTTTTTCATCAAACGCGCTGATGAGAAAAAGAAAGTTATTTAAGGAAAAATTTGGCACTTTTAGAATACACATTAAGCCCAGAAGTAGCGTAGAGGCAGTTTTTTCCAAAGATAAAAATAGCACAAGCAAATTTACTGAATAATTTAAAACTAAAAAGCTACTCCTATTTTTTTATCCCAATAGTAGACATTAAAGAAAAATATTTTAAATTCTCTTAGGCTTGTATCCAACTAGGATAGCTAATTCATAATGCATTTATTTTACATGTCTAAACTTCTTACCTACTAAGGATGTGAACATTTTAATTTGCCGAAAGTTGGTAAACCTTTTCTATACATGTTTTAAGGAAGAGAACAATTGTTCCTATAACTGTATAATTACTGAGTTCAAATAAAGAGATGGAACCACTGAGACACCACCAAGTCCTTTCTTACTTGCATATTGTAACATTACTACACTGCTGGATTCCTTTTCATATGTTGGGTTTCATTCACTACAGATGGTACATCTGACTTTAGAGCAGGTGTTGTAGCAGGCCTGGCCCACAGCATCCTGATGCTTATCACCTGGACAGTTTCCAGCCACAGATTGGACTTTGAGTTGTTGAGGAGATTGTCAGGGAGATTGATAGTGTAAGCCATATTGGAATTACCTATGATAAATGATGCATTTTCCTCCACTCTTCTCAAAAGACAAGCTGTGAATCACAAGATCATTCAGTTAAGCTTGATGACTATCTCTTTCCATGTGGAAGATGCCTCAAACACATTCACATTCAGACTGGGGTCACCTGAACAAATCAGAGCACCTAAGCTCCACTGACTTACTACTGCGATATGGAAACCAACTGAGTACAGTTCAAGATTAGCACATCTGAAGGATATTTGCCATAAAAATTCTCTCTGACTCAATTTGGCAATAGTTATCTCTTTCAAGCTCAGCACTGAGCCAGGTTTTGTTAGGCTAGGCTAGCCTGCTGTAACAAAGTCTGAAATCTCTGTAGTTAATTATAATACAATTTCAAGACTTACCTATTTAACAGTACAATGATAACGATGAGGTGAAGGAAAGGAAGGACAGTAGTAGAATCTGCTCCAACCAGTAATTCAGAAACATAAGATTCTATTTCAATGCCTCCAAATTTCAACAGGTCCCCAGAATCATTGTGGAAGATTAAGAAAATGATAGATTATATGTGGGAGATCTTTATGGGACAGATCTGGAAATAATATTTACCATTTATGTCATATTTGTTGTGAAAAACCAGATTACATATCCCTAATCTAACTGTAAGGAGGAAGAAAATGTAGTTTAGCTGTATGTCCAAAAACAAAAAGAAAATGGAAATGGATATTTGTGGTTATTAGCAATCTTTGATACAAGCTACTGCAGGAATGCAAATGAGAAAAAAGTAAATAAACTGAAAGTTAAAATCTCCTAGAATGACATTGGTGATTTTTCATCAGCAAAGACATTTCAAGCTTTTATTTATTTTTCTAACACCGGTGCATAAAATTTCCTTCTTAGAATGGGTTCAATTATTTTCCAAACCATAAGAGAAAAATACATTAAAATCTCTAAAAGTTTAATATTACCAGCTCAACTATTATTGAGAATAAGTAATATGTCAAATTTAGTATTCTTAAACTAGAAGGCAAGTAAATTAATAGATTTACCAAAAAGGAAAAAGTACATTATAAAATTCTCAGTTCACTCAAGAAGCCAGTAATACTATACATCAACTATTTCATAATAAATTATATATAAATTATAAATAAGTTGCAATAAATGTACAATAAGGAAAAAATGTATTCTTAATCTCTCTCCTCTTCCTTCCTCCCTACCCCAATCTCCTGAAATTTAGAATCATGGGTGATTTTCTTATGACCAAGTGTAGTGGGAAGCTGAGAGTGTAGCTTATTACTTCTGGAATGTCAGAAGAGGCATCAATCATGATTGGTGGGGCTTTGGTAGGGAGGACAGTAATGTTCATACTCTAAAGACAGTAAACCCTGACTTTATCCACCATAGGTTTCCTTGACCAAGGAACAGAATTGTACCACGTCACCACACATCATGACATCTCACCTTCTAGCAGTTTACTTTTCCTGGCCATCTTGATGAGGTTACATATAATCCTGTTTTCTTTAGTCCATTTACAATAACTTAGGTTTTTTTAAAATGAAGTTTTACTAGGCAAAACAGGGATAAAGGAAGACATTAAAGAGAAAGTATGAAAAAAAAAAAAAGAGAAAGTATGTATATATATATATAATCAATGCTACAGCAGACTTAAATTTCATATGCAAATTTGATCCACTGCTAGTAAAATACAATAGAATATTTTTTTATTTTATTTTTTTAAATTTTTATTTATTTATGATAGTCACACGGAGAGAGAGAGAGAGGCAGAGACATAGGCAGAGGGAGAAGCAGGCTCCATGCACTGGGAGCCTGACGTGGGATTCAATTCCGGGTCTCCAGGATCGTGCCCTGGGCCAAAGGCAGGCACCAAACCACTGCGCCACCCAGGGATCCCAATACAATAGAATATTATGTCATGTTTGCTAAGTGCTCATTATTCACAAGGCATTATTCTGAGGACTTTGCATATATAATGTGTGTCTAATGTCTACTTGACATCACCATCACACTCTTCCAAGACCTCCTCTGTGCTGTAAAAGTGAAGCTGTAAAAGTGTGCTGTAAAAGTGAATTCTCCTTTCTGTAAGATTCCTCATTAGGGTTTGTGAATGATTGGAAACTACAAGTCAATATTAGTAAAGAAGTTCTTCTCCAGATGTGGTTGAGCTGGACTTACGGGCTTCCTGGTGAGCCTTTACGACTCACTTATTTGTTGCTGCAGAGAAAACAGATGAAAAATTCCCAAATAGTCTTGAGAATTATAGCAACTTCTCTGGCAACTTTTATGAAAACCACACATTTTTGAGCTTTAGTCTAAGATCTCCAATCATAGCTTCCTTAACCTTCAAGGCAGTTTCTTTTCTTTGACTTATAATGGGGACTGAAGGGTCAAAAGTCACGAAGCTTCTGCTCTTTTAAAAAAAATTTTTAAAAACAATTTTTAAAAAAGATTTTATTTATTCATGAGAGGCAGAGACATAGGCAGAGGGAGAAGCAGGCTCTGCGCAGGGAGTCCAATGGTAGGACTCGATCCCGGGACTCCAGGATCACGCCCTGGGCTGAAGGCAGGCACTAAACTGCTGAGCCAGCCAGCTGTCCTGAAATCCTCTGCTCTTATAGTAAGTCCTTTATATCCAGGATACATATAATGACTGCTGTTTTACTGACCCTACCCCGACTGATACAAGTGATTAAAACCACCTTGGAGGACAGACATACCAGCACATCACCTGTATTCTTTTCAGATGAAATCAAACCTTAAAGAATGTAAATATCCTGCCTAGAATTGCATGGCCAGAAATCAAATCAAGTATGCTTGACTCCAGAGATCATGTTCTTCATTATAATGTTATACTCTCAGTCAGGTCAGTACAAATGAGAGACAGAAAGTATTTCATAATTAAACAGTAACTCAGTGATAACCAATGTGTCTTCCTAATCCACCACTATGCTCTTCTTTTCTTCTGAAAAACTCTTTCCTTGAGCTTTCCTCCTACAATGTCAATACTAATCACTTGCATTAATTTCTTTACCATGTCTACAATCTACCAAATTTATTGATAACTATTAAATTTTCTAGATTCATGGACTTGCTCTCTATCACCTTGAATTATTGGATACTCAGGCATTGTACTTCCTGCTCAGTTGGCAGTTACAATTCTACCCATGTGCATGCATTCTCGTTCTCTCTCTCTCTCTCTCTCTCTCTCTCTCTCATACACACACACACACACACACACACACAGAGTTTTGGGGGTTTTTTTTTTAATCACAGAAAACTGAAATGCCATAAGCAATTGAGCATGATGGCATTGCAAAAGAAATTGGACGACTTTTACAAGTGAAGAAATGATTCAAAAGCCAAAAAATAAAAATTTAAAAACTATTATGATGCAAAGTAATTAGGATAAAAGAACAAGGAACCCACCTTAGAAGAGGTATTATTTGGGGTGTCACTTTAAATCACAGCTCCTTCAGATAGTTTATTTCTAATTTTCCACTTTCCTGCAGAATGAAAAATAAAGTATACGTGCAAAACTGACTTGTTTGCAAGAAACCTGTTCATTATAAGTCTCGGATCGTGTGTTTGGGTATATATCTATTACAACAAATTTAACTGTGTCTGCTTACTAAGTCTTTTAGAAGAAATGAACTCATGATTGAAAAACTCTTTTCTCTGAGTACTATAATTAAAACCAACTTATTATTTTAAATTCTAATATACTTTAAATATTATGAATATAACCTTCTATGATGCTTACAACAAATTGCAATTATAGATAGGGTAAAAATCCTTCATTCCAGATGAGATGAAGAGATAATCAGTTATTCAAATTTTTTCCTTGTTCTTTACAATATATTTTCTTAAATACTCAAGGAGGTTTTTTTTGACAATTTCTCATTTAAAAAAAATGGAGATATTTAAGTGAATAAAATTTACCCAGAGTCATTGAAATCCAGAATGAAATATCTGGTTCCATGCTTCTCTCTAAGTCCTCATCAACAAAGCCAAAGGAATACCAGCCTAATAAAATTGGCCATATCAAGAGAAGAGAGACAATCTTGACATAAACTTAAGTAGAAAAATTATTTATTTATCCAAACACTTATCCCTTGTTGTATACATGTAATCATTGATTCAATTCCAGCTCTTTCCAAAAATACATTTGAGGTGGTTTTGCATTAATACAATTCTGTTACAGAAGTCCTAGATGGGATGATTTTAATACTATTTCACATTCAGTGGATCATACTATTATTGTCTTGTTTTAAACTTTTTTGATGGCAAATGTATTAAAGCTTTTGTAATGTGAATGCAAAATATCAGAAGTTAGTGTTTAGAGGTTAGACTTGAACTAAGGCTCCTATACCATTGTGTACAATGTCGCTGCTAGTTCATATTGTGCCTTTGGGAGGACAAGAAAAAAGCTTCCTCTATAGAGGAAAGCAGCCCTGTAGCTACAAAGGCTTGGCAAGCAATTAAAGTCAGGGTGAGTGGTAAGAAAAATGCGCCCCTTCTCCCTAGCAGATGTAGTAGGGCCCACCTCGGGCCCTTGCATGGCAAGCAGAACATGAACTGTGTTGTAGCCCTGACTCACTCCAGGCACCAGGAGCCTTGTGTAGGGCATAACCAGCAAAGATAGAAGCAGTGACTCTGAGTAATTCCCCTACTTACTATCAGCTGCATTCAGTAACCATAGTATCACCCTAAACTGCTCACACATCCCCACTGCAGACCCCAGATCTCCTGATTGCATTACAAAACATTGTATGCCTTTTTCTTAAGGGAATATAATTGATTAACTTGAATTCTTGCCTTGTAAAATACTTATTTATAATATTTTCAACTTTAAATTATCTTATAAATCAGAGAGGAAGCCCACTGCAAATAAATCAAGCAAGCCCTTAGTTGAGCCCTTTGAGACTAATGAGGAATTAATTAATTAGCTAATTAATTAATTAAGGTCACCTCTTGCTATTTTCTACCTAGTTTCCCAAGATAATTATTCCAACTATTACTTTCAGTTTACTCTCAAACCCTAACTCTTTTCTTTCTTGTCACTACAAGTAGCCCCACATTTTACTTAAGTGAGACAATAGTATAATCATATATGAACTTCAATTTTCTTCTCTTCTACTTGGGAATATATCATATTAGTATTTTATCCATCCTTTTCTTTCTATGTTAGAATTTTTGAATTTTACTTTTGAAGACTGAACCTCAGCATATATTCTTTTAAATTCAAATGAATTTAAGTTTCCATACACACCAAGTCCTGTGCTGTATAATGGAGAAACATTGGTGAAAAATATTGACATACTCCTTCATGAATATACAGTTTGATGAGGAAGTAGATAAATACTGGGAAATTAATGACCATCCGCTGTGAAAATTACCCAAACAGTAGGGCATGTTATGGAAGGATAAATCAGAGACTTCCACACCAGATCTGGTGAATTAGAAGAAGTTTCTTAGAGAAAGAGTTGATCTCTGAAGGATGAGGAGGAGTTGTTTAGGGAGACATAATGTAGGTAAGAGTAAGTTAGGGATTCTCAATGAAGAGCATATATAAAGGCCTGAAGATAATTATTGTGATTGTTTTTGGATACAAATAATGCAGCAACACGAGAGACTGATAGAGCTAAGTGAAGTTCAGTAAAACTGGAACATGGAATGCCACGGAGGAACAGTAAAGGAAGAGAAAACAGAAGTAAACGGGGAGACTGTTGAGCATCACATAAGCTACATTTTCAAATTGTAGCTTTTTATTTCAAATCTTGATTTCAAAATTATAATTTTTCACTGTTCATTTGGCAAATATTTTCCAAGCATCTATGTGCTAGATTCCACTGCGTGTTAGACATTTAAATTACACCTACTATGTGGTAGACTTTTTTTTTTTTTTAAGATTTTATTATTTATTCATGAGAGACACAGAGAGAGAGAGAGAGAGAAGCGAGAGACACAGGCAGAGGGAGAAGCAGGCTCCATGCAGGGAGCCCAACGTGGGACTCGATCCCGGGTCTCAGGATCACTCCCTGGGCTAAGGCAGCGCTAAACCGCTGAGCCACCCCAGGCTGCTGCGGTAGACTTTTAAGATTCAGGTATAAATCTGAAATAGAACTAAAACTCCCTATCTTTGTGGAGCTTATATTTAAGAAGAAAGCATACACCCAAGAAAGGAGTAACAACATGGAAAAAAGAAAAAGTAGAATGGAGGCAGGAGATTGGGAAAGCATTTTTAAATTCGGTGATGTGGGTAGGCTTCACTGAATATCTCTTCCTTATCTCTGTGCACTCTCTTAGTTGAGACCATCACTGTTCACCCTGACACCCAAGCTGAAAGTCACAGGCTGCTAAGGCCTTGAGACACTGTTCTTTTCTTTTTAGCATTCTCACTGCTACTGCCCTAACCAGAACATCCTTGTCTCTCATTCAGATTATTCAATAAACTCCGACAGTCCTCTTCATCTTTCTCTATTATAAGTTTCTTCTTTACCCTTGATTAGAGTTTTCATTACATATGACCGCTATAGATACGCCACTGCTTTGTTCAAAAACCTTTGCCACCTCTGCATTATCTGCAGATAGGCATCCTGATGCGAAGTACAAGTATTCCACGCTACCCCTCGCCATCACATTCTGCCATCTGGCCAGCTATTGAGCCTCATTTTCTAATTTTTTTTTCCCACAAAGCCTGTGATGTAAACCCATCGGACTGATAAAGCTCTGAAGAAAGCCCGAGTTTTCTTCTTTTGTAGGGAGTTCTATAACTTTCTACCTATCATATCTGTGTTCCATGACTATCCCTTTCCTTACCATATTTTCTGCTGTCAAAATCTTATGTATCTCTAAGGCCAGCTCAAATTCCCCTTTGCTAGTGAAGACTTTCCTGCTTCCTTCCAGGCATTCCAAATTCCATTTTAGTGCTCTCCCCATGGGATTTTGCTTAATCCTTTTTATGGCATCGGAGTTTGTTTCCTTCTGAACAATTCTGCCTATAATCATTACAGACAGAAGACATCACAGCTATTAGACTATAAGCATCATCAGGACAGGGACCTTCCCATTTCTCTTTGCCCCATACTTCCTTGCTTATACCTGGCTTTAAGCTCTCTGCAGAGCAGAGGTTCAATAAGTTTTAAATTCATATTCATTTTCTTAAACTCTAGGGAAAAAGAGGGTTGTTTTCTTTTGGAGGTCAATGTATTAGCGATCTCATTCACAGAATTAACATGATAGATAAGAGCATTTTTAACAAGCATCTTTTAATAATTGTAAATGCCAGATTTCATCAGAAGCCTAGAGGAAGTATTATCACTGTGAGACAACTAAATGCTACATGTGTCAATATTTACACAAGCAGATTACAACAGTGTGGTCTCATCAGTTCAGCTATTGTGTCTTGTGAGCTTAACTAAATTTCAAACTCATGAGGAACTGCATTTTCCCCTGAAGTTATTAAAGGGTAGATTTTCTTTTAATTAAACTCATTTGCATGACTAAATTAGATTTAATTACTCTCATTCATTTCACTAATACCTTTGTTTGATTGGAGAAGGAGAACTTTTATAATTGATTAAAATAGGATGCTCTGGTCTTCTCTGTTGATCCTGGAGAATAGTTCTCATTTATACTTATAAATGATAAAGGGAACAGAAATTTCTTTGATCCAGTTCTACCACGAACACTCAGCACAAACCGGGGATGGACACACAATCACTCTGCTCCTCGGTTTCTCCATCAGAAAAGCACTGTAGTGTCAATGGCAATGATAGGTGTTTTGGCCTTCTGTGCAAACACAACTGATGCTCTTGATATAAAAGTGCTTGAAGCGTTCATATAAATTCTAAACTATGAATTTTATTGAAATGATTAATACTAGAAATTAAAGTTTTTCCTTTAAATTTTGCCTAAAAATGAAATGCTGCCTTACCTTTTGGGTGGTAGTCACTGTTTTCTCAATTTCAGATTATGAAAATTTACCATCATACGTATCCTTTTACTCATGCCTGCATGCATTCACCACTCTAGGGAAAATTCATCCAATACATTCATCCAATACAAATTTGTTTTCACACAATGTTTCAGACATTGTGAGTATCTTTGGATGGAGTTCAACAAACCCTCGAGAAGGCCAATAACTTCAATATGACATATTTCTTCCTTACAAGTTCAGCCACAAGACAGACAATATGTAAACAAAGACATTTCAATAAGCCCAATAATAGAATCACAAAGTTCACAGTTATAAGGAGGAAGTGTTCAACTTGGCTCTAGTGTACCTAAAATAGATCTTGTGAGAGAAGTTAAAAAGATGGGAGAAGGGGGCAGCCCCGGTGGCTCAGTGGTTTAGTGCCACCTTCAGCCCAGGGCGTGATCCTGGAGACCCAGGATCAAGTCCCACATCAGGCTCCCTGTAGGGAGCATGCTTCTCCCTCTGCCTGTGTCCCTGCCTCTCTCTCTTTCTCTCTCTCTCATAATAAATAAAATCTTTTTTAAAAAAAAGATAGGAAAAAGAGATAGGTTATTCTAGGACAAAGGAATTCTGTGTTCAAAGATACTCAAACAAGAATAGAATGACACATTTGGAAAACTCTAGCTTAGTCTGGCTTAGGTTTTTTTGGCTTTGAGCATGGAGTGAGAGAGAACAAGTTTGAAGAAGAACTAAACCCATGGATGAGCTGGTTTAAACATATAAGTAAAATGACTGTACTTACATATTAGAAAGATAATAAGGTAGCAACATGGAAAACAAATTAGAGAGAAGTAAGTCCAGTTAGGAGACTCTTTAGTTCATTTATTTTTATGTTTTATTTTATTTATTCATGAGAGATGCACAAAGAGAGGCAAAGACACAGGCAGAGGGAGACGCAAGCTCCCCAAGGGGAGCCTCCTGTGGGACTCTATCCCAGGACCCCGGGATCACGCCCTGAGCCAGATGCCAACTGCTGAGCCACTCAGGCATCCCAGGAGACTCTTTAGTTTAAAGATAATATAGTCCCCAAATCATGTAGTAGCAATACATTTAGGGAAAACAGATATATATTTCACGGGTATTTCTAAGATAGAACTGTTAGGCAGAAATTTTAAGATCTTTATTTCTGCTTTGGATGATGTTTTAGATAGTATTGGCATTACCAAAAACACAGGGGAAAAAAAAAACAATTTTGGGGTTGGAGTAGAGAGAATCCCTGACTGAAGTTTTAAGTTGCGCATGTGATTTTGAAAAATCTATATTCACAGAGATAAATATATGGGCCTGTATTTTAGAATGAGGATATAGAAAGTTTTAGATTTGGGAGTTGTAATAAAAGTGCTTTTGTTTTTGTTTTGTTAAAATCGATTCTTTACTTACTCTTGTGAACATATATCCCTATCCTAGGTTACTGATTCTGGTTTGATTATCAATCAAGGGACCTAAATATTTCTTCTTTCGGGATTGAAGGTACAATGTCTTAAACCAAGTCAGTCAGGAAACAAAACTATGTCCTGGTAAGGATACTGGGAGAGAGGAGGTCTTGTTCTTCACAGTGGTACCATTAACTCTAAGAACAAGCAAGCCCAATGTGATTGATGACCATTTTTGTCTCCATATAGGTAAGTCTGCTTCATTGCCAGTAGGGAAGAAAAAAGTTAACCAATAAAGAAGAGCAGAGGTCTGCTGAAACTTCTGAACCACAGGACCAAGCCAAGCTTTTAGTTAACCTTCTCTTAAATGTTTCAGTCACGTAAACCAATACATTTTGGGTTTTATGCCTTATGCTTGTATATATTATAACTCCGTGATTTGTATCCATAAAAGTCTTAATTAAAAGATTTCTTACCAAGAAGTGTAATTCACATTGTGAGAAATAGCACCATAGCTCAGATCAGAGAAGAGTAACTGAACACTAAAAAAGACCAAGGTAGTATCATCAAGAAGAACACGGAAATTTAAGAGGTAGTTGAGGGGAAAGTTTCCATAAAGAAACCCAGGAAAGATCAATTAAGAGGCCCAGAAGAGGGTAGTAGGACAGAAGCCAAGGAAATAAAGGGAGTATCAAGAATAATGGAATGGAGAGAAGTGAGATCACATTAAATAGTCTGTCTGGTATAGCAATCTGAAAGTCTTAGATGATTATTATGAATCATTTTAGTAGAGTGGTGGCCTTAAGACAGATTGAATAGGTGTGAAAAAGTAAGGCCAGTGAACTGGATTTATCTTTCAAGAAGATGATCTGTAAAGGGAAGTGGGAAATTGGACTATCTAGATAGGAATACAAGCTAGAAATAGGGTTTCTTTTTAAGTTGGGAGAAATGGCACCTGTATATATGTCAAGAGAAAGCACCATTTTCTCCTGTCCTTTATTGTTTAAATATGGTACTTTTACTGTGATAGGAGGCTTGTAGAGATGGAACCAGCATAAAATGTCAGGTAGATAAGAATAGTTGATAAGTATGAGTTACAGGCCTGTTGGTCTCTTTTATCCACTTCCGTAAGTTCTAGAAGGTTTTCATATTTCCATATTTCATTTTTCCTTCAGACTCAAAAGTAGAATTGCTGTTTTTTCACCAAAACATGCATACTAAGACTTGCCAAGGCACACTTTATGTCGGTCACCCTACATAAGACAAGTAAGAGCTCATAGCAGGCTCATTCACGTATTTTTAAAACAATACATTTTAATTGGAAAACTGTGCTTTATTTATTACTGAACGGAACCGTATTTCCAACAGAAAGTTGTCATGATCATTTTAAGATATCTGAGTTAGCTGGAGTTGAAATGATTTTATTTGCTTCAATAAACTAAGCTCAAAGCTTTGCATTAGTTGGTGACAGTTCTATTGATTAGATGTCATCTTTTTTAACCCTTTTGTTACAACATGCAAAGAACATCTACCGAGCCACTCAGGACATGAATTAACTTGTCAGTTTCATCTTTTTATCTTTAGGACAATAACCACGAATACGAAAAGAAAATTTTAAAAGGAAAGACATCGCTTCTTAAATCAGGCATTAAGTTTTTATTAAGTGGCTTATTATTCATTAAAAAGGAGAAACCCTATTACCCTGCATGAAATAATAATGTTCTAATAGTCTTTTCTGAGTCTTCCAGCCTGTAAACAAAATCTTGGGTAGGACAAGCTAAAAGAACTCATAATAATAGATGGATTTGAGGAGATTAAAAAGTTTGTCTGCGCTCGGGCTAACACATCAGACACCGGATTAGAAGGCACTTGGAGGTGAGCACCTTCCCTTTCAGTCTGCATTTGTGTATTTGGCTTGGGTGTCTATAGTCATAAAAGAGAATGTGTCATGAAAAGAAATGGAAACAAACAAATCACAATACCAAAAGGAAGAAAAAAATCCCCAAACCACACTTTCACAGTCCTCTATTTATACTAGCACATTCTGGGAAAATCACTCAAAAACCTGTTACTAATCATTTAAACCTTAGGCTGTCGACATTTTTCTGCTTTGCTAGCCAAATAGTCATGTGCAGCAGCCAGAGGGTTAAAGAGCCAGATTTCCTGTCCCATACTGTAGCTTTGTGTGAGCAATATGGAGGACCTCATCATCGCTGCAGAGGCTCCTGTTGAACATGAAGGGGACTATCCAGGCAAAAATATGCACAGCCTTCTGGGCCAGATTTGCTCCGGAAGGGCTTCTAAGTTGGCTGTGCAGTGGACTAGGCTGTCCAGGCCTGCTGTTCCACAAAGGCCAAGATTCTCCCTCTGTGTGTCTAGTTCTCCAGCCAGCAGACCATACAAAGCCTGCTTTGCCTGGGTCCAGACACCCTCCAGCACTATGGGGAAGAATTTGTGTTGCTTTAGGAAATACAATATTAAATCTAATATAAATTAGATTATTTGAATTTCGGTAGACCAAAATGAGAACCGCTTCAATTTTCACATAAAGAAAAATGAAACACAGCACGGAACTAAAGAGCTTCTAGGATTTAGTCTGTAGAAAACAACAAAATTTTCTGTATCTTGATTTGAAAAAACAAGTAGTCAGTCAACTATGCAACAAATTATGTCTCCAGTGGCCTAGGTGCAGTTCTTTAATTGTTTTATGTTATTTTATTTCTTTAAAGATTTTATTAATTATTCATGAGAGACACAGAGAGAGGGAGATAGACAGAGAGAGAGAGAGAGGCAGAGACACAGGCAGAGGGAGAAGCAGGCTCCATACAGGGAACCTGATGTAGGACTCGATTCTGGGACTCCAGGACCTACCCTGGGCCGAAGTCAGCGCTGAACCGCTGAGCCATCCGGGCTGCCCTAATTGTTTTATTTTAATGGAAAATTTTTGATGTGCTGTTTATATGTACTGTATTCAATTTCTTTAATAAATATGAGGAGGGTTCCATGTAAAAGGAAAGAAAAATTATCCTCTGAACATCCTGGTCACACATCATCATTGCACTTTATGACCTCAAGTGCAGAATTCTGGACTTTAGTTTTCTTCATCTCTGTTCCTTTGATTCATTCTCATCCATGCTTGATTAACAAAATGAGGACAAAAATCCTGAAAGTTGGCAGTATCTTGTGGACAATTGTTAGTGTTTTTCATTTCATAAGAAAACCAAACTTCAAATTCAACTTGACAAGAAATCTGCCCACACTATCTCCTTCTATGAAGTTCCCCAGTGAGAGTCAAGCCTTTGAAAATCTAGCCTCTGATAGAATAAAAAGTGACAGAAACCTAAATACAAGGAAGAGAAAGCTCAAGGATTCACACAGCCTGTGGCTGGGGACAGTTCTCATTTATACCTATTATGGTTCAGTCATCATGACCAGAAATTTGAAGACAAGCTTTGCAGGTAAAAACATAACCAGTGACTTGTCTTTGACATCCGGATGTTGTATTCCGTTTGTTGGGAAATCTGATGAATTAGATCCATGTGTGTTATTGAATCTTGCTGTTATAGTCAAAGGTCAGTGATCTAGTGGAGATGGAGTTTGACCCAGGATCAACATAAGCCACTATAAGTCCTTGGAGTCAGACTCCAAACCTTAGATTCCATCATGCCCTTAATTATCGAATGTGTTTCCTGTGAAGAAAGGAGTACTGCTTAAAATGTTTGATAATCTGACAAGGCCATAAGGCTTAATGGAATCGATGATTACACACAGATGGACGATTAACTCTCGAGGTTTAATGTTTAAAAAAAGTAACTATGCTGGATTGCTACTTAATGGAATTACACTGCCCATATGGAAAAGAACTATCCCCTAAATATACCCAGAATGATGGAGCAGGTGGCAGAATTTGGGCAAGACTGCTTGGAAGGCACGGAAGCTTTCTGAACTGGCAACTGCCAGAGAAGATTTCTGGAGGAAAAAAAAAAAAAAAACAACGAAGGGAATCTTAGAAACTGTGTTAACTTTTCTACATTTTGGAAATACAAATTGCAAAAATGATTAGAAAAATGAACCCCAAAGTACGTTTTTTTCTGGCAGGTGCTTTTGTCGTAGAATCTTTCAGAAACCTGTAACTATGCTTGTGACTGAGGTACAACTTGACGTATTGGTTACTATTTAGCTATTCAGTGTGGGCGGAAATCATATCTGCCTATAATTGGAAGAATGAGATTAAAATTATTAGCTAAAGTGAGGATCGGGCGTTATTTCTGCATTTTGTATTCTTGGATGGTGACTCATGTCCCCACTTCCATGGTTTAACCAGAGCTGCGTATGTGAAGATGATGGCAGTGAACACTAGTGAGCATTTTCACATAGGTAATCAAGTGATAAGGAAGTGTAATCCCAATTAAGAAACTTTTTCTCAAATGAGTAAAAATATCAGTGAGGGTGACAAAACATGTGAGACACCTAACTCTGGGAAATGAACAAGGGTAGTGGAAGGGGAGGTGGGTAGGGGGTTGGGGTGACTGGGTGATGGGCACTGAGGGGGGCACTTGGTGGGATGAGCACTGGGTGTTGTGCTATATGTTGGCAAATTGAACTCCAATAAAAAAAAATTTAAAAAAGGAAACTCTTTCTCATAGAAGGTAATTTAGTTTGTGATTTTTTTGCTCCAACTTAGCAGGGGTTTTATTTTAAATATTAATAACCTTTCAAATAACAGAAAACTCTGTGTTCTGGGCATAGTAGGGTGTGGGAATAAAATTTGGAAAGCCTTAGTAATAATAAACTTAATAGGTAAGCATCACTGAGCATTTACTATGTGCAAAGGCTGAAGTGTTTTCTTCATATAATTCAGTTTGATTTTAATATGACCCTTTGAGTTATTTCCCATTTTACAGATGAAGAATCTGACTAAAGGGCACTGAGTAAGCTTCCTAAGGTCATAGGACTAGTAGCTGATAGAGTTGGGATTTAAAAAGTGATTGGCCTTGTCAGGGTTCTTTCACATATAACCATGTTGGTCCATGCCTACTGACCATGATCTCTCCCTGCTGTATGTCTCACTTCTCTTCTTCTGTACATGTCTGAGCATTGTTGGACTTCTCTTTAAGCCTGATGCCTTCCATAAACCTTATGGATCCATACTGTTTGCCAGGGCTCTATTAGGATCTTTGGAAAAGGATGTAAATATGAAACAGACCATGGAGCACTACCAATCACAAAATAGTAATTAAAAAACTAATACTAAATGATAAGATAGGTGTGAAGAAGCTCCACAGCATTGTTTCTCCCCCATAATATTTTAATTTTTCTTTTCTTTTCAAAGAGTAAATATGAAATTCTTGAAAACAGTTTTTTGGGGCCTCTGTTTTATTGATGCCTTAAGCACATGCTGGTTAGGCCCATTGAGAAATTCAGTCAAACTTTATCCTTGCATTCACTGAACAATTCTGAAAAATTATGAGAGCATTACCTTAGTCAAATCTATAATTGAATTTTATTCTGAAATTATATGATTTAAACTTTTGGATCTCTGTTATGAATCTACCACAAAAATGGGACATACATAAGTGTCTACACTAAAAATAATCTTGGGACAATCACCCAGACCAACTGGTTACTGAGTGTATAGATACAGCTTCATCTAGAAATGCTCTTCTAGAAGAATTCTCTTTAGCTTTCCAAACACAGGATCTCTATATGTTTATTATATGTATACTACCAAAATAATGTTTTCAGACTCTCTTCCCTACCCAGAGAAATTTTATTACCTATAAGAGACAAGATAAAACAGCAGAAAGACTCCTAACCTAGTGTGGAGATCTCCTTTCAGTTTTTAATACTTTAATTTCCACTGATTAGCTTATAAACCTTGTTCTTTTAAATATTTGAAACTCTGTTCCTTGCTTAAGATATTTATACTGATTATATCATAAGAATTCTAAATAAAATAAAAAATGAAATATGTGAAATTGCTTGAAAAACTAAGACAAGTACATGAGCTTTTGAAGACTGGGGGTAAGGCGCTTTCCTTCCACAGTATCCTGTACAGAGAAGGGCACAACTGGCCTCTCTTAAGTGATCAATAAGGACAACTCTTGCTCAAAGGGACAGTAAAATCCTGGAGGGGTGAGTATATTTTAGAGTGGAGCCTCAAAGAATGTCAGCTTTGATAAGAGAGGTTTCAAAATACAATTGAGTTGTGTAGAGGGCAAGGGAATGCAAATAATCTAGGTAGAAAATACGTGTATGACTTCTTTTCCGGTTGTACCATTAGCAGAGTAGCCTTTGTTATATGGAGATATTTTGTATCAAAGGAATCCAGATTCCTCTTTATTGATATGACCATCAGACATTCTGTGCCTATATAAAATTCTTAAAATAACTGAATAACAATTATGCTCTTATTTTTAAAAATTGTTATAGCTTCTAGTTCTATATGAGGCACTTCTTCCATTCCCCAACAGAAAATCTACTGCTCATGATGTGGAGTGAAGGAAATACATTGAACGAGACTAGTGTTGAATCATGAATCTTTAACCTTTTAACAATTGATAGCTGTACTT
Source organism: Canis lupus familiaris (assembly GCF_011100685.1). Classification (NCBI taxonomy): domain Eukaryota; kingdom Metazoa; phylum Chordata; class Mammalia; order Carnivora; family Canidae; genus Canis; species Canis lupus. Next base: position 36,159,178 of record NC_049253.1, read on the forward strand.
TAAATAAGATATCTAGAAAAACTGATATCCTTAAAATATTTAATCAAATTGGACATACTTTATAAAGACTTTATGTCCTATCAGTGATTTTTTTAAATTTATTTATTTATGATAGTCACAGAGAGAGAGAGAGAGAGAGAGAGAGAGAGAGAGAGGCAGAGACACAGGCAGAGGGAGAAGCAGGCTCCATGCAGCGGGAGCCCGACGTGGGATTCGATCCCGGGTCTCCAGGATCGCGCCCTGGGCCAAAGGCAGGTGCCAAACCGCTGTGCCACCCAGGGATCCCTATCACTGATTTTTAAATGGCAATTAGTTTTATTTATTCATTTTTGATATGGTATACTTTTGCCTGAAACTCAATCTGGTGATTGAAGTGGAATTTTAAAAACTGATCCTAACAAAAGAGTGACTGCTCCAAAGGTGGAGATTAAATAGGATCTCTATCATTTCATACTGTTTAATGCAAGGTTAACTCCTAAGGAAAAATCTTAAAGTGGTCTGTGAGAAAAAAGTCACTTCCAGATTAATGCCAAGGGTAAATGAGTTGGTAGAGATGTTACAGTTGCCTAGATGAGGACAAAGGAAATAACATATATTCCTTTGGGAACTGATAGAAGGATCTCTATTTAAGGACACAGCCTTCGTCCGGGAACTCCAACATGTTTTGTTATATAGATCATGTTTGCTGTTTCTATAAAACTAATCATGGTCCTAGAAATAGCCCTTGTCACTTACTTCTTGGTCAATCCAACTATGTCTTAACATTGCCCCTCTGAAGACCAGATACAGAGAAAGAGTGGTGATGTCATCTATTGGACTTCAAAACCAGTTGTATCCTGGTTTTATATCATCAAATTACCTGGGAAAGAGGCTCTGGAAAATATATAGAATCAGTCAAGAACAAAAGGCAAAATGAACATTAAGTCCAGGTTTCATAACATCTATAGAATATTTTCACATTATCAGGCATGGTTTTCTTATGAGATCAGAGGAAAGAGCATTTGGT
>NC_049253.1:36160283-36217371 GCF_011100685.1 Canis lupus familiaris
ACCAAATGCTCTTTCCTCTGATCTCATAAGAAAACCATGCCTGATAATGTGAAAATATTCTATAGATGTTATGAAACCTGGACTTAATGTTCATTTTGCCTTTTGTTCTTGACTGATTCTATATATTTTCCAGAGCCTCTTTCCCAGGTAATTTGATGATATAAAACCAGGATACAACTGGTTTTGAAGTCCAATAGATGACATCACCACTCTTTCTCTGTATCTGGTCTTCAGAGGGGCAATGTTAAGACATAGTTGGATTGACCAAGAAGTAAGTGACAAGGGCTATTTCTAGGACCATGATTAGTTTTATAGAAACAGCAAACATGATCTATATAACAAAACATGTTGGAGTTCCCGGACGAAGGCTGTGTCCTTAAATAGAGATCCTTCTATCAGTTCCCAAAGGAATATATGTTATTTCCTTTGTCCTCATCTAGGCAACTGTAACATCTCTACCAACTCATTTACCCTTGGCATTAATCTGGAAGTGACTTTTTTCTCACAGACCACTTTAAGATTTTTCCTTAGGAGTTAACCTTGCATTAAACAGTATGAAATGATAGAGATCCTATTTAATCTCCACCTTTGGAGCAGTCACTCTTTTGTTAGGATCAGTTTTTAAAATTCCACTTCAATCACCAGATTGAGTTTCAGGCAAAAGTATACCATATCAAAAATGAATAAATAAAACTAATTGCCATTTAAAAATCAGTGATAGGGATCCCTGGGTGGCACAGCGGTTTGGCACCTGCCTTTGGCCCAGGGCGCGATCCTGGAGACCCGGGATCGAATCCCACGTCGGGCTCCCGCTGCATGGAGCCTGCTTCTCCCTCTGCCTGTGTCTCTGCCTCTCTCTCTCTCTCTCTCTCTCTCTCTCTCTCTCTGTGACTATCATAAATAAATAAATTTAAAAAAATCACTGATAGGACATAAAGTCTTTATAAAGTATGTCCAATTTGATTAAATATTTTAAGGATATCAGTTTTTCTAGATATCTTATTTAAAGTACAGCTATCAATTGTTAAAAGGTTAAAGATTCATGATTCAACACTAGTCTCGTTCAATGTATTTCCTTCACTCCACATCATGAGCAGTAGATTTTCTGTTGGGGAATGGAAGAAGTGCCTCATATAGAACTAGAAGCTATAACAATTTTTAAAAATAAGAGCATAATTGTTATTCAGTTATTTTAAGAATTTTATATAGGCACAGAATGTCTGATGGTCATATCAATAAAGAGGAATCTGGATTCCTTTGATACAAAATATCTCCATATAACAAAGGCTACTCTGCTAATGGTACAACCGGAAAAGAAGTCATACACGTATTTTCTACCTAGATTATTTGCATTCCCTTGCCCTCTACACAACTCAATTGTATTTTGAAACCTCTCTTATCAAAGCTGACATTCTTTGAGGCTCCACTCTAAAATATACTCACCCCTCCAGGATTTTACTGTCCCTTTGAGCAAGAGTTGTCCTTATTGATCACTTAAGAGAGGCCAGTTGTGCCCTTCTCTGTACAGGATACTGTGGAAGGAAAGCGCCTTACCCCCAGTCTTCAAAAGCTCATGTACTTGTCTTAGTTTTTCAAGCAATTTCACATATTTCATTTTTTATTTTATTTAGAATTCTTATGATATAATCAGTATAAATATCTTAAGCAAGGAACAGAGTTTCAAATATTTAAAAGAACAAGGTTTATAAGCTAATCAGTGGAAATTAAAGTATTAAAAACTGAAAGGAGATCTCCACACTAGGTTAGGAGTCTTTCTGCTGTTTTATCTTGTCTCTTATAGGTAATAAAATTTCTCTGGGTAGGGAAGAGAGTCTGAAAAACATTATTTTGGTAGTATACATATAATAAACATATAGAGATCCTGTGTTTGGAAAGCTAAAGAGAATTCTTCTAGAAGAGCATTTCTAGATGAAGCTGTATCTATACACTCAGTAACCAGTTGGTCTGGGTGATTGTCCCAAGATTATTTTAGTGTAGACACTTATGTATGTCCCATTTTTGTGGTAGATTCATAACAGAGATCCAAAAGTTTAAATCATATAATTTCAGAATAAAATTCAATTATAGATTTGACTAGGTAATGCTCTCATAATTTTTCAGAATTGTTCAGTGAATGCAAGGATAAAGTTTGACTGAATTTCTCAATGGGCCTAACCAGCATGTGCTTAAGGCATCAATAAACAGAGGCCCCAAAAAACTGTTTTCAAGAATTTTCATATTTACTCTTTGAAAAAGAAAAGAAAAATTAAAATATTATGGGGGAGGAAACAATGCTGTGGAGCTTCTTCACACCTATCTTATCATTTAGTATTAGTTTTTTAATTACTATTTTGTGATTGGTAGTGCTCCATGGTCTGTTTCATATTTACATCCTTTCCAAAGATCCTAATAGAGCCCTGGCAAACAGTATGGATCCATAAGGTTTATGGAAGGCATCAGGCTTAAAGAGAAGTCCAACAATGCTCAGACATGTACAGAAGAAGAGAAGTGAGACATACAGCAGGGAGAGATCATGGTCAGTAGGCATGGACCAACATGGTTATATGTGAAAGAACCCTGACAAGGCCAATCACTTTTTAAATCCCAACTCTATCAGCTACTAGTCCTATGACCTTAGGAAGCTTACTCAGTGCCCTTTAGTCAGATTCTTCATCTGTAAAATGGGAAATAACTCAAAGGGTCATATTAAAATCAAACTGAATTATATGAAAGAAAACACTCAGCCTTTGCACATAGTAAATGCTCAGTGATGCTTACCTATTAAGTTTATTATTACTAAGGGCTTTCCAAATTTTATTCCCACACCCTACTATGCCCAGAACACAGAGTTTTTCTGTTATTTGAAAGGTTATTAATATTTAAAATAAAACCCCTGCTAAGTTGGAGCAAAAAAATCACAAACTAAATTACCTTCTATGAGAAAGAGTTTCCTTTTTTAAATTTTTTTTTTATTGGAGTTCAATTTGCCAACATATAGCACAACACCCAGTGCTCATCCCACCAAGTGCCCCCCTCAGTGCCCATCACCCAGTCACCCCAACCCCCTACCCACCTCCCCTTCCACTACCCTTGTTCATTTCCCAGAGTTAGGTGTCTCACATGTTTTGTCACCCTCACTGATATTTTTTACTCATTTGAGAAAAAGTTTCTTAATTGGGATTACACTTCCTTATCACTTGATTACCTATGTGAAAATGCTCACTAGTGTTCACTGCCATCATCTTCACATACGCAGCTCTGGTTAAACCATGGAAGTGGGGGACATGAGTCACCATCCAAGAATACAAAATGCAGAAATAACGCCCGATCCTCACTTTAGCTAATAATTTTAATCTCATTCTTCCAATTATAGGCAGATATGATTTCCGCCCACACTGAATAGCTAAATAGTAACCAATACGTCAAGTTGTACCTCAGTCACAAGCATAGTTACAGGTTTCTGAAAGATTCTACGACAAAAGCACCTGCCAGAAAAAACGTACTTTGGGGTTCATTTTTCTAATCATTTTTGCAATTTGTATTTCCAAAATGTAGAAAAGTTAACACAGTTTCTAAGATTCCCTTCATTGTTTTTTTTTTTTTTTCCTCCAGAAATCTTCTCTGGCAGTTGCCAGTTCAGAAAGCTTCCGTGCCTTCCAAGCAGTCTTGCCCAAATTCTGCCACCTGCTCCATCATTCTGGGTATATTTAGGGGATAGTTCTTTTCCATATGGGCAGTGTAATTCCATTAAGTAGCAATCCAGCATAGTTACTTTTTTTTAAACATTAAACCTCGAGAGTTAATCGTCCATCTGTGTGTAATCATCGATTCCATTAAGCCTTATGGCCTTGTCAGATTATCAAACATTTTAAGCAGTACTCCTTTCTTCACAGGAAACACATTCGATAATTAAGGGCATGATGGAATCTAAGGTTTGGAGTCTGACTCCAAGGACTTATAGTGGCTTATGTTGATCCTGGGTCAAACTCCATCTCCACTAGATCACTGACCTTTGACTATAACAGCAAGATTCAATAACACACATGGATCTAATTCATCAGATTTCCCAACAAACGGAATACAACATCCGGATGTCAAAGACAAGTCACTGGTTATGTTTTTTACCTGCAAAGCTTGTCTTCAAATTTCTGGTCATGATGACTGAACCATAATAGGTATAAATGAGAACTGTCCCCAGCCACAGGCTGTGTGAATCCTTGAGCTTTCTCTTCCTTGTATTTAGGTTTCTGTCACTTTTTATTCTATCAGAGGCTAGATTTTCAAAGGCTTGACTCTCACTGGGGAACTTCATAGAAGGAGATAGTGTGGGCAGATTTCTTGTCAAGTTGAATTTGAAGTTTGGTTTTCTTATGAAATGAAAAACACTAACAATTGTCCACAAGATACTGCCAACTTTCAGGATTTTTGTCCTCATTTTGTTAATCAAGCATGGATGAGAATGAATCAAAGGAACAGAGATGAAGAAAACTAAAATCCAGTATTCTGCACTCGAGGTCATAAAGTGCAATGATGATGTGTGACCAGGATGTTCAGAGGATAATTTTCTCATTCCTTTTACATGGAACCCTCCTCATATTTATTAAAGAAATTGAATACAGTACATATAAACAGCACATCAAAAATTTTCCATTAAAATAAAACAATTAGGGCAGCCCGGATGGCTCAGCGGTTCAGCGCTGACTTCGGCCCAGGGTATGGTCCTGGAGTCCCAGAATCGAGTCCTACATCAGGTTCCCTGTATGGAGCCTGCTTCTCCCTCTGCCTGTGTCTCTGCCTCTCTCTCTCTCTCTCTGTCTATCTCCCTCTCTCTGTGTCTCTCATGAATAAATTAATAAAATCTTTAAAGAAATAAAATAACATAAAACAATTAAAGAACTGCACCTAGGCCACTGGAGACATAATTTGTTGCATAGTTGACTGACTACTTGTTTTTTCAAATCAAGATACAGAAAATTTTGTTGTTTTCTACAGACTAAATCCTAGAAGCTCTTTAGTTCCGTGCTGTGTTTCATTTTTCTTTATGTGAAAATTGAAGCGGTTCTCATTTTGGTCTACCGAAATTCAAATAATCTAATTTATATTAGATTTAATATTGTATTTCCTAAAGCAACACAAATTCTTCCCCATAGTGCTGGAGGGTGTCTGGACCCAGGCAAAGCAGGCTTTGTATGGTCTGCTGGCTGGAGAACTAGACACACAGAGGGAGAATCTTGGCCTTTGTGGAACAGCAGGCCTGGACAGCCTAGTCCACTGCACAGCCAACTTAGAAGCCCTTCCGGAGCAAATCTGGCCCAGAAGGCTGTGCATATTTTGCCTGGATAGTCCCCTTCATGTTCAACAGGAGCCTCTGCAGCGATGATGAGGTCCTCCATATTGCTCACACAAAGCTACAGTATGGGACAGGAAATCTGGCTCTTTAACCCTCTGGCTGCTGCACATGACTATTTGGCTAGCAAAGCAGAAAAATGTCGACAGCCTAAGGTTTAAATGATTAGTAACAGGTTTTTGAGTGATTTTCCCCAGAATGTGCTAGTATAAATAGAGGACTGTGAAAGTGTGGTTTGGGGATTTTTTTCTTCCTTTTGGTATTGTGATTTGTTTGTTTCCATTTCTTTTCATGACACATTCTCTTTTATGACTATAGACACCCAAAGCCAAATACACAAATGCAGACTGAAAGGGAAGGTGCTCACCTCCAAGTGCCTTCTAATCCGGTGTCTGATGTGTTAGCCCGAGCGCAGACAAACTTTTTAATCTCCTCAAATCCATCTATTATTATGAGTTTCTTTTAGCTTGTCCTACCCAAGATTTTGTTTACAGGCTGGAAGACTCAGAAAAGACTATTAGAACATTATTATTTCATGCAGGGTAATAGGGTTTTCTCCTTTTTAATGAATAATAAGCCACTTAATAAAAACTTAATGCCTGATTTAAGAAGCGATGTCTTTCCTTTTAAAATTTTCTTTTCGTATTCGTGGTTATTGTCCTAAAGATAAAAAGATGAAAACTGACAAGTTAATTCATGTCCTGAGTGGCTCGGTAGATGTTCTTTGCATGTTGTAACAAAAGGGTTAAAAAAGATGACATCTAATCAATAGAACTGTCACCAACTAATGCAAAGCTTTGAGCTTAGTTTATTGAAGCAAATAAAATCATTTCAACTCCAGCTAACTCAGATATCTTAAAATGATCATGACAACTTTCTGTTGGAAATACGGTTCCGTTCAGTAATAAATAAAGCACAGTTTTCCAATTAAATGTATTGTTTTAAAAATACGTGAATGAGCCTGCTATGAGCTCTTACTTGTCTTATGTAGGGTGACCGACATAAAGTGTGCCTTGGCAAGTCTTAGTATGCATGTTTTGGTGAAAAAACAGCAATTCTACTTTTGAGTCTGAAGGAAAAATGAAATATGGAAATATGAAAACCTTCTAGAACTTACGGAAGTGGATAAAAGAGACCAACAGGCCTGTAACTCATACTTATCAACTATTCTTATCTACCTGACATTTTATGCTGGTTCCATCTCTACAAGCCTCCTATCACAGTAAAAGTACCATATTTAAACAATAAAGGACAGGAGAAAATGGTGCTTTCTCTTGACATATATACAGGTGCCATTTCTCCCAACTTAAAAAGAAACCCTATTTCTAGCTTGTATTCCTATCTAGATAGTCCAATTTCCCACTTCCCTTTACAGATCATCTTCTTGAAAGATAAATCCAGTTCACTGGCCTTACTTTTTCACACCTATTCAATCTGTCTTAAGGCCACCACTCTACTAAAATGATTCATAATAATCATCTAAGACTTTCAGATTGCTATACCAGACAGACTATTTAATGTGATCTCACTTCTCTCCATTCCATTATTCTTGATACTCCCTTTATTTCCTTGGCTTCTGTCCTACTACCCTCTTCTGGGCCTCTTAATTGATCTTTCCTGGGTTTCTTTATGGAAACTTTCCCCTCAACTACCTCTTAAATTTCCGTGTTCTTCTTGATTGATACTACCTTGGTCTTTTTTAGTGTTCAGTTACTCTTCTCTGATCTGAGCTATGGTGCTATTTCTCACAATGTGAATTACACTTCTTGGTAAGAAATCTTTTAATTAAGACTTTTATGGATACAAATCACGGAGTTATAATATATACAAGCATAAGGCATAAAACCCAAAATGTATTGGTTTACGTGACTGAAACATTTAAGAGAAGGTTAACTAAAAGCTTGGCTTGGTCCTGTGGTTCAGAAGTTTCAGCAGACCTCTGCTCTTCTTTATTGGTTAACTTTTTTCTTCCCTACTGGCAATGAAGCAGACTTACCTATATGGAGACAAAAATGGTCATCAATCACATTGGGCTTGCTTGTTCTTAGAGTTAATGGTACCACTGTGAAGAACAAGACCTCCTCTCTCCCAGTATCCTTACCAGGACATAGTTTTGTTTCCTGACTGACTTGGTTTAAGACATTGTACCTTCAATCCCGAAAGAAGAAATATTTAGGTCCCTTGATTGATAATCAAACCAGAATCAGTAACCTAGGATAGGGATATATGTTCACAAGAGTAAGTAAGAATCGATTTTAACAAAACAAAAACAAAAGCACTTTTATTACAACTCCCAAATCTAAAACTTTCTATATCCTCATTCTAAAATACAGGCCCATATATTTATCTCTGTGAATATAGATTTTTCAAAATCACATGCGCAACTTAAAACTTCAGTCAGGATTCTCTCTACTCCAACCCCAAAATTGTTTTTTTTTTTCCCCTGTGTTTTTGGTAATGCCAATACTATCTAAAACATCATCCAAAGCAGAAATAAAGATCTTAAAATTTCTGCCTAACAGTTCTATCTTAGAAATACCCGTGAAATATATATCTGTTTTCCCTAAATGTATTGCTACTACATGATTTGGGGACTATATTATCTTTAAACTAAAGAGTCTCCTGGGATGCCTGAGTGGCTCAGCAGTTGGCATCTGGCTCAGGGCGTGATCCCGGGGTCCTGGGATAGAGTCCCACAGGAGGCTCCCCTTGGGGAGCTTGCGTCTCCCTCTGCCTGTGTCTTTGCCTCTCTTTGTGCATCTCTCATGAATAAATAAAATAAAACATAAAAATAAATGAACTAAAGAGTCTCCTAACTGGACTTACTTCTCTCTAATTTGTTTTCCATGTTGCTACCTTATTATCTTTCTAATATGTAAGTACAGTCATTTTACTTATATGTTTAAACCAGCTCATCCATGGGTTTAGTTTCTTCTTCAAACTTGTTCTCTCTCACTCCATGCTCAAAGCCAAAAAACCTAAGCCAGACTAAGCTAGAGTTTTCCAAATGTGTCATTCTATTCTTGTTTGAGTATCTTTGAACACAGAATTCCTTTGTCCTAGAATAACCTATCTCTTTTTCCTATCTTTTTTTAAAAAAGATTTTATTTATTTATGAGAGAGAGAGAAAGAGAGAGAGGCAGGGACACAGGCAGAGGGAGAAGCATGCTCCCTACAGGGAGCCTGATGTGGGACTTGATCCTGGGTCTCCAGGATCACGCCCTGGGCTGAAGGTGGCACTAAACCACTGAGCCACCGGGGCTGCCCCCTTCTCCCATCTTTTTAACTTCTCTCACAAGATCTATTTTAGGTACACTAGAGCCAAGTTGAACACTTCCTCCTTATAAACTGTGAACTTTGTGATTCTATTATTGGGCTTATTGAAATGTCTTTGTTTACATATTGTCTGTCTTGTGGCTGAACTTGTAAGGAAGAAATATGTCATATTGAAGTTATTGGCCTTCTCGAGGGTTTGTTGAACTCCATCCAAAGATACTCACAATGTCTGAAACATTGTGTGAAAACAAATTTGTATTGGATGAATGTATTGGATGAATTTTCCCTAGAGTGGTGAATGCATGCAGGCATGAGTAAAAGGATACGTATGATGGTAAATTTTCATAATCTGAAATTGAGAAAACAGTGACTACCACCCAAAAGGTAAGGCAGCATTTCATTTTTAGGCAAAATTTAAAGGAAAAACTTTAATTTCTAGTATTAATCATTTCAATAAAATTCATAGTTTAGAATTTATATGAACGCTTCAAGCACTTTATATCAAGAGCATCAGTTGTGTTTGCACAGAAGGCCAAAACACCTATCATTGCCATTGACACTACAGTGCTTTTCTGATGGAGAAACCGAGGAGCAGAGTGATTGTGTGTCCATCCCCGGTTTGTGCTGAGTGTTCGTGGTAGAACTGGATCAAAGAAATTTCTGTTCCCTTTATCATTTATAAGTATAAATGAGAACTATTCTCCAGGATCAACAGAGAAGACCAGAGCATCCTATTTTAAATCAATTATAAAAGTTCTCCTTCTCCAATCAAACAAAGGTATTAGTGAAATGAATGAGAGTAATTAAATCTAATTTAGTCATGCAAATGAGTTTAATTAAAAGAAATCTACCCTTTAATAACTTCAGGGGAAAATGCAGTTCCTCATGGAGTTTGAAATTTAGTTAAGCTCACAAGACACAATAGCTGAACTGATGAGACCACACTGTTGTAATCTGCTTGTGTAAATATTGACACATGTAGCATTTAGTTTGTCTCACAGTGATAATACTTCCTCTAGGCTTCTGATGAAATCTGGCATTTACAATTATTAAAAGATGCTTGTTAAAATGCTCTTATCTATCATGTTAATTCTGTGAATGAGATCGCTAATACATTGACCTCCAAAAAGAAAACAACCCTCTTTTTCCCTAGAGTTTAAGAAAATGAATATGAATTTAAAACTTATTGAACCTCTGCTCTGCAGAGAGCTTAAAAGCCAGGTATAAAGCAAGGAAGTATGGGGCAAAGAGAAATGGGAAGGTCCCTGTCCTGATGATGCTTATAGTCTAATAGCTGTGATGTCTTCTGTCTGTAATGATTATAGGCAGAATTGTTCAGAAGGAAACAAAACTCCGATGCCATAAAAAGGATTAAGCAAAATCCCCATGGGAGAGCATAAAATGGAATTTGGAATGCCTGGAAGGAAGCAGGAAAGTCTTCACTAGCAAAGGGGAATTTGAGCTGGCCTTAGAGATACATAAGATTTTGACAGCAGAAAATATGGTAAGGAAAGGGATAGTCATGGAACACGATATGATAGGTAGAAAGTTATAGAACTCCCTACAAAAGAAGAAAAACTCGGGCTTTCTTCAGAGCTTTATCAGTCCGATGGGTTTACATCACAGGCTTTGTGGGAAAAAAAAATTAGAAAATGAGGCTCAATAGCTGGCCAGATGGCAGAATGTGATGGCGAGGGGTAGCGTGGAATACTTGTACTTCGCATCAGGATGCCTATCTGCAGATAATGCAGAGGTGGCAAAGGTTTTTGAACAAAGCAGTGGCGTATCTATAGCGGTCATATGTAATGAAAACTCTAATCAAGGGTAAAGAAGAACTTATAATAGAGAAAGATGAAGAGACTGTCGGAGTTTATTGAATAATCTGAATGAGAGACAAGGATGTTCTGGTTTAGGGCAGTAGCAGTGAGAATGCTAAAAAGAAAAGAACAGTGTCTCAAGGCCTTAGCAGCCTGTGACTTTCAGCTTGGGTGTCAGGGTGAACAGTGATGGTCTCAACTAAGAGAGTGCACAGAGATAAGGAAGAGATATTCAGTGAAGCCTACCCACATCACCGAATTTAAAAATGCTTTCCCAATCTCCTGCCTCCATTCTACTTTTTCTTTTTTCCATGTTTTTACTCCTTTCTTGGGTGTATGCTTTCTTCTTAAATATAAGCTCCACAAAGATAGGGAGTTTTAGTTCTATTTCAGATTTATACCTGAATCTTAAAAGTCTACCGCAGGCAGCCTGGGTGGCTCAGCGGTTTAGCGCTGCCTTAGCCCAGGGAGTGATCCTGGAGACCCGGGATCGAGTCCCACGTTGGGCTCCCTGCATGGAGCCTGCTTCTCCCTCTGCCTGTGTCTCTGCTTCTCTCTCTCTCTCTCTGTGTCTCTCATGAATAAATAATAAAATCTTAAAAAAAAAAAAAGTCTACCACATAGTAGGTGTAATTTAAATGTCTAACACGCAGTGGAATCTAGCACATAGATGCTTGGAAAATATTTGCCAAATGAACAGTGAAAAATTATAATTTTGAAATCAAGATTTGAAATAAAAAGCTACAATTTGAAAATGTAGCTTATGTGATGCTCAACAGTCTCCCCGTTTACTTCTGTTTTCTCTTCCTTTACTGTTCCTCCGTGGCATTCCATGTTCCAGTTTTACTGAACTTCACTTAGCTCTATCAGTCTCTCGTGTTGCTGCATTATTGTATCCAAAAACAATCACAATAATTATCTTCAGGCCTTTATATATGCTCTTCATTGAGAATCCCTAACTTACTCTTACCTACATTATGTCTCCCTAAACAACTCCTCCTCATCCTTCAGAGATCAACTCTTTCTCTAAGAAACTTCTTCTAATTCACCAGATCTGGTGTGGAAGTCTCTGATTTATCCTTCCATAACATGCCCTACTGTTTGGGTAATTTTCACAGCGGATGGTCATTAATTTCCCAGTATTTATCTACTTCCTCATCAAACTGTATATTCATGAAGGAGTATGTCAATATTTTTCACCAATGTTTCTCCATTATACAGCACAGGACTTGGTGTGTATGGAAACTTAAATTCATTTGAATTTAAAGAATATATGCTGAGGGTTCAGTCTTCAAAAGTAAAATTCAAAATTCTAACATAGAAAGAAAAGGATGGATAAAATACTAATATGATATATTCCCAAGTAGAAGAGAAGAAAATTGAAGTTCATATATGATTATACTATTGTCTCACTTAAGTAAAATGTGGGGCTACTTGTAGTGACAAGAAAGAAAGAGTTAGGGTTTGAGAGTAAACTGAAAGTAATAGTTGGAATAATTATCTTGGGAAACTAGGTAGAAAATAGCAAGAGGTGACCTTAATTAATTAATTAGCTAATTAATTAATTCCTCATTAGTCTCAAAGGGCTCAACTAAGGGCTTGCTTGATTTATTTGCAGTGGGCTTCCTCTCTGATTTATAAGATAATTTAAAGTTGAAAATATTATAAATAAGTATTTTACAAGGCAAGAATTCAAGTTAATCAATTATATTCCCTTAAGAAAAAGGCATACAATGTTTTGTAATGCAATCAGGAGATCTGGGGTCTGCAGTGGGGATGTGTGAGCAGTTTAGGGTGATACTATGGTTACTGAATGCAGCTGATAGTAAGTAGGGGAATTACTCAGAGTCACTGCTTCTATCTTTGCTGGTTATGCCCTACACAAGGCTCCTGGTGCCTGGAGTGAGTCAGGGCTACAACACAGTTCATGTTCTGCTTGCCATGCAAGGGCCCGAGGTGGGCCTACTACATCTGCTAGGGAGAAGGGGGCGCATTTTTCTTACCACTCACCCTGACTTTAATTGCTTGCCAAGCCTTTGTAGCTACAGGGCTGCTTTCCTCTATAGAGGAAGCTTTTTTCTTGTCCTCCCAAAGGCACAATATGAACTAGCAGCGACATTGTACACAATGGTATAGGAGCCTTAGTTCAAGTCTAACCTCTAACACTAACTTCTGATATTTTGCATTCACATTACAAAAGCTTTAATACATTTGCCATCAAAAAAGTTTAAAACAAGACAATAATAGTATGATCCACTGAATGTGAAATAGTATTAAAATCATCCCATCTAGGACTTCTGTAACAGAATTGTATTAATGCAAAACCACCTCAAATGTATTTTTGGAAAGAGCTGGAATTGAATCAATGATTACATGTATACAACAAGGGATAAGTGTTTGGATAAATAAATAATTTTTCTACTTAAGTTTATGTCAAGATTGTCTCTCTTCTCTTGATATGGCCAATTTTATTAGGCTGGTATTCCTTTGGCTTTGTTGATGAGGACTTAGAGAGAAGCATGGAACCAGATATTTCATTCTGGATTTCAATGACTCTGGGTAAATTTTATTCACTAAATATCTCCATTTTTTTTTTAAATGAGAAAATTGTCAAAAAAAAACCTCCTTGAGTATTTAAGAAAATATATTGTAAAGAACAAGGAAAAAAATTTGAATAACTGATTATCTCTTCATCTCATCTGGAATGAAGGATTTTTACCCTATCTATAATTGCAATTTGTTGTAAGCATCATAGAAGGTTATATTCATAATATTTAAAGTATATTAGAATTTAAAATAATAAGTTGGTTTTAATTATAGTACTCAGAGAAAAGAGTTTTTCAATCATGAGTTCATTTCTTCTAAAAGACTTAGTAAGCAGACACAGTTAAATTTGTTGTAATAGATATATACCCAAACACACGATCCGAGACTTATAATGAACAGGTTTCTTGCAAACAAGTCAGTTTTGCACGTATACTTTATTTTTCATTCTGCAGGAAAGTGGAAAATTAGAAATAAACTATCTGAAGGAGCTGTGATTTAAAGTGACACCCCAAATAATACCTCTTCTAAGGTGGGTTCCTTGTTCTTTTATCCTAATTACTTTGCATCATAATAGTTTTTAAATTTTTATTTTTTGGCTTTTGAATCATTTCTTCACTTGTAAAAGTCGTCCAATTTCTTTTGCAATGCCATCATGCTCAATTGCTTATGGCATTTCAGTTTTCTGTGATTAAAAAAAAAACCCCAAAACTCTGTGTGTGTGTGTGTGTGTGTGTGTGTATGAGAGAGAGAGAGAGAGAGAGAGAGAGAGAGAACGAGAATGCATGCACATGGGTAGAATTGTAACTGCCAACTGAGCAGGAAGTACAATGCCTGAGTATCCAATAATTCAAGGTGATAGAGAGCAAGTCCATGAATCTAGAAAATTTAATAGTTATCAATAAATTTGGTAGATTGTAGACATGGTAAAGAAATTAATGCAAGTGATTAGTATTGACATTGTAGGAGGAAAGCTCAAGGAAAGAGTTTTTCAGAAGAAAAGAAGAGCATAGTGGTGGATTAGGAAGACACATTGGTTATCACTGAGTTACTGTTTAATTATGAAATACTTTCTGTCTCTCATTTGTACTGACCTGACTGAGAGTATAACATTATAATGAAGAACATGATCTCTGGAGTCAAGCATACTTGATTTGATTTCTGGCCATGCAATTCTAGGCAGGATATTTACATTCTTTAAGGTTTGATTTCATCTGAAAAGAATACAGGTGATGTGCTGGTATGTCTGTCCTCCAAGGTGGTTTTAATCACTTGTATCAGTCGGGGTAGGGTCAGTAAAACAGCAGTCATTATATGTATCCTGGATATAAAGGACTTACTATAAGAGCAGAGGATTTCAGG
Source organism: Canis lupus familiaris (assembly GCF_011100685.1). Lineage (NCBI taxonomy): Eukaryota > Metazoa > Chordata > Mammalia > Carnivora > Canidae > Canis > Canis lupus. The sequence goes on from NC_049253.1 coordinate 36,174,630, forward strand.
ACAGCTGGCTGGCTCAGCAGTTTAGTGCCTGCCTTCAGCCCAGGGCGTGATCCTGGAGTCCCGGGATCGAGTCCTACCATTGGACTCCCTGCGCAGAGCCTGCCTTCTCCCTCTGCCTATGTCTCTGCCTCTCATGAATAAATAAAATCTTTTTTAAAAATTGTTTTTAAAAATTTTTTTAAAAGAGCAGAAGCTTTCGTGACTTTTGACCCTTCAGTCCCCATTATAAGTCAAAGAAAAGAAACTGCCTTGAAGGTTAAGGAAGCTATGATTGGAGATCTTAGACTAAAGCTCAAAAATGTGTGGTTTTCATAAAAGTTGCCAGAGAAGTTGCTATAATTCTCAAGACTATTTGGGAATTTTTCATCTGTTTTCTCTGCAGCAACAAATAAGTGAGTCGTAAAGGCTCACCAGGAAGCCCGTAAGTCCAGCTCAACCACATCTGGAGAAGAACTTCTTTACTAATATTGACTTGTAGTTTTCCAATCATTCACAAACCCTAATGAGGAATCTTACAGAAAGGAGAATTCACTTTTACAGCACACTTTACAGCTTCACTTTTACAGCACAGAGGAGGTCTTGGAAGAGTGTGATGGTGATGTCAAGTAGACATTAGACACACATTATATATGCAAAGTCCTCAGAATAATGCCTTGTGAATAATGAGCACTTAGCAAACATGACATAATATTCTATTGTATTGGGATCCCTGGGTGGCGCAGTGGTTTGGTGCCTGCCTTTGGCCCAGGGCACGATCCTGGAGACCCGGAATTGAATCCCACGTCAGGCTCCCAGTGCATGGAGCCTGCTTCTCCCTCTGCCTATGTCTCTGCCTCTCTCTCTCTCTCCGTGTGACTATCATAAATAAATAAAAATTTAAAAAATAAAAAATAAAAAATATTCTATTGTATTTTACTAGCAGTGGATCAAATTTGCATATGAAATTTAAGTCTGCTGTAAGCATTGATTATATATATATATACATACTTCTCTTTTTTTTTTTTCATACTTTCTCTTTAATGTCTTCCTTTATCCCTGTTTTGCCTAGTAAAACTTCATTTTAAAAAAACCTAAGTTATTGTAAATGGACTAAAGAAACAGGATTATATGTAACCTCATCAAGATGGCCAGGAAAAGTAAACTGCTAGAAGGTGAGATGTCATGATGTGTGGTGACGTGGTACAATTCTGTTCCTTGGTCAAGGAAACCTATGGTGGATAAAGTCAGGGTTACTGTCTTAGAGTATGAACATTACTGTCCTCCCTACCAAAGCCCCACCAATCATGATTGATGCCTCTTCTGACATTCCAGAAGTAATAAGCTACACTCTCAGCTTCCCACTACACTTGGTCATAAGAAAATCACCCATGATTCTAAATTTCAGGAGATTGGGGTAGGGAGGAAGGAAGAGGAGAGAGATTAAGAATACATTTTTTCCTTATTGTACATTTATTGCAACTTATTTATAATTTATATATAATTTATTATGAAATAGTTGATGTATAGTATTACTGGCTTCTTGAGTGAACTGAGAATTTTATAATGTACTTTTTCCTTTTTGGTAAATCTATTAATTTACTTGCCTTCTAGTTTAAGAATACTAAATTTGACATATTACTTATTCTCAATAATAGTTGAGCTGGTAATATTAAACTTTTAGAGATTTTAATGTATTTTCTCTTATGGTTTGGAAAATAATTGAACCCATTCTAAGAAGGAAATTTTATGCACCGGGTGTTAGAAAATAAATAAAAGCTTGAAATGTCTTTGCTGATGAAAAATCACCAATGTCATTCTAGGAGATTTTAACTTTCAGTTTATTTACTTTTTTTCTCATTTGCATTCCTGCAGTAGCTTGTATCAAAGATTGCTAATAACCACAAATATCCATTTCCATTTTCTTTTTGTTTTTGGACATACAGCTAAACTACATTTTCTTCCTCCTTACAGTTAGATTAGGGATATGTAATCTGGTTTTTCACAACAAATATGACATAAATGGTAAATATTATTTCCAGATCTGTCCCATAAAGATCTCCCACATATAATCTATCATTTTCTTAATCTTCCACAATGATTCTGGGGACCTGTTGAAATTGGAGGCATTGAAATAGAATCTTATGTTTCTGAATTACTGGTTGGAGCAGATTCTACTACTGTCCTTCCTTTCCTTCACCTCATCGTTATCATTGTACTGTTAAATAGGTAAGTCTTGAAATTGTATTATAATTAACTAACAGAGATTTCAGACTTTGTTACAGCAGGCTAGCCTAGCCTAACAAAACCCTGGCTCAGTGCTGAGCTTGAAAGAGATAACTATTGCCAAATTGAGTCAGAGAGAATTTTTATGGCAAATATCCTTCAGATGTGCTAATCTTGAACTGTACTCAGTTGGTTTCCATATCGCAGTAGTAAGTCAGTGGAGCTTAGGTGCTCTGATTTGTTCAGGTGACCCCAGTCTGAATGTGAATGTGTTTTGAGGCATCTTCCACATGGAAAGAGATAGTCATCAAGCTTAACTGAATGATCTTGTGATTCACAGCTTGTCTTTTGAGAAGAGTGGAGGAAAATGCATCATTTATCATAGGTAATTCCAATATGGCTTACACTATCAATCTCCCTGACAATCTCCTCAACAACTCAAAGTCCAATCTGTGGCTGGAACTGTCCAGGTGATAAGCTCAGGATGCTGTGGGCCAGGCCTGCTACAACACCTGCTCTAAAGTCAGATGTACCATCTGTAGTGAATGAAACCCAACATATGAAAAGGAATCCAGCAGTGTAGTAATGTTACAATATGCAAGTAAGAAAGGACTTGGTGGTGTCTCAGTGGTTCCATCTCTTTATTTGACTCAGTAATTATACAGTTATAGGAACAATTGTTCTCTTCCTTAAACATGTATAGAAAAGGTTTACCAACTTTCGGCAAATTAAAATGTTCACATCCTTAGTAGGTAAGAAGTTTAGACATGTAAAATAAATTGCATTATGAATTAGCTATCCTAGTTGGATACAAGCCTAAGAGAATTTAAAATATTTTTCTTTAATGTCTACTATTGGGATAAAAAAATAGGAGTAGCTTTTTAGTTTTAAATTATTCAGTAAATTTGCTTGTGCTATTTTTATCTTTGGAAAAAACTGCCTCTACGCTACTTCTGGGCTTAATGTGTATTCTAAAAGTGCCAAATTTTTCCTTAAATAACTTTCTTTTTCTCATCAGCGCGTTTGATGAAAAAATCACCACTCACCTCAATTTAAAGCCAAGCGCAGTACTCTATACTCTTAGCTACATTAATTGGTCCAGTGATGGCCACATGGCCCAAGCTGAGCCAATCAGTGTACTTTCTCAGAATTTAAAAATTTGAGCCAATAGAAAAGATCTCTTCCTGTTCACGAAGCTGTAAGAATTAACTTCGAGAGCTGTGAGCAGTCCCTCTTTGTTCCAGCTTGGAAAATCAAGGCCAGCAAATGGAGCTACTCCTGAAAAGAGAAATGGAGAGCCCTGCCAACATTTGAAATCCTGGTTTTTCTATTTGAAGTAGACTTCCTTCTTGACTTCCTATAGTTTGGTTCTGTGAGCTATCTATTCGGTCATATAAACCAGTAAATTCCTTTGTGACTCAAGTTTAAGATGCATTTAGATAAAGACTTTCCCAAAAAACAAAATCTGAGGGAGTTCATCACCATTGGACCTGGTTTGGCAAACTGAAATGAAAGGATGGAAATTAACAATGTAAAAACACATGAAAATATAAAGCATACTGGTAAAGGTAAGCATATAATCAAATCCAGAATACTCTAATACTGTAATATGGTGTTAATCACTTAACTCTAGTATAAACGTTAAGGACAAAGTATTAAAAATAACTAAATTATAATTGTTCATGGATGCACATATAAAAAGAGGTAATTGTGCGGCAGCTGGGTGGCCTCAGTGGTTAAGCATCTACCTTTGGCTCAGGTGGTGATCCTGGCGTCCTGGGATCCAGTCCCGTATCAGGTTACCTGCCAGGAGCCTGCTCCTCCCTCTGCTTGTCTCGTCTCTCTCCTCTGTGTGTGTCTCTCATGAATAAATAAAATGAAATCTTTTTTTTAAAAAAATGAGGTAATTGTGACATCAAAACATAAAATTTGGGAGGGGGAAGTAAAAGGTAAAAATTTGTTATACAATTGAAGTTAATTGAAGTAAATTATTAGCTTAAAATAGACTATTACAATGTTTTATATAAGCTACATGATAAAAACAAAGCAAAAACCTTCAGCAGATATGCAAAAGATAAAGGGGAGAGAATCAAAGGAAATGTACAATATCCCAAGATGTTCACCTGCTTCCCTCCCCAATCTTCCCTCCCAACTCTCAGCCATAGGTAACCATGGTTTGCTTTCTGTCACAATAGATTAGATTTGTCTTTTCCAGGGTTTCATATAAATGAAACCTAACAATATATAATCTTTGGGTGTTTGGATTCTTGCCTCAGCATAATATTTTAGAGAGTCATCCATGGTGTTGCATATATTGTTATATTACTTCATTCCTTTTATTGGTGAATAATATTTCCATTGTGTTATATACCACAATTTGTCTATCTGCTCACCTATTGAAAATATTTGAATTGTTTCCTTTTTTTTTTTTTTTGGTGATTTGGAATAGCTCTTTTGAAGCTGCCATGGACGTTTTGTTTACAAGTCTTTCTTTTCTTTTTTCTTTTTTTTTTTTTTTTTTATAAATTTTTTTTTATTTATTATTTATGATAGTCACAGAGAGAGAGAGAGAGAGGCAGAGACATAGGCAGAGGGAGAAGCAGGCTCCATGCACCGGGAGCCCGACGTGGGATTCGATCCTGGGTCTCCAGGATCGCACCCTGGGCCAAAGGCAGGCGCCAAACCGCTGCGCCACCCAGGGATCCCTTTCTTTTCTTTTTTAAGATTTTACTTATTTATGATAGACATAGAGAGAGAGAGGCAGAGACCCAGGCAGAGGGAGAAGCAGGCTCCATGCTGGGAGCCCAGCACGGGACTCGATCCGGGATTCCAGGATCGCACCCTGGGCCAAAGGCAGGCGCTAAACCGCTGAGCCACCCCAGGGATCCTCTGTTTACAAGTCTTTGTGGAGATGTTTTCATTTTCCAGGGTAAATACCCAGAAAGGGATTGCTAAACATATGAAACATGTATCTGTTACACTGCTAAACTGTTTCTAAATCATCGAATGCACCATTTTACATTCTCAGCACTAATGTATGAGTTTTAGTTCTTTTTTTTAAAAATAAATTTATTTTTATTGGTGTTCAATTTACCAACATACAGAATAACACCCAGTGCTCGTCCCGACAAGTGCCCCCCTCAGTGCCGTCACCCATTCACCCCACCCCGCCCTCCTTCCCTTCCACCACCCTAGTTCGTTTCCCAGAGTTAGGAGTCTTTATGTTCTGTCTCCCTTTCTGATATTTCCTACCCATTTTCTTCTCCCTTCCCTTAATTCCCTTTCACTATTATTTATATTCCCCAAATGAATGAGAACATACAATGTATGTCCTTCTCCGACTGACTTATTTCACTCAGTGTAATACCCTCCAGTTCCATCCATGTCGAAGCAAATGGTGGGTATTTGTCGTTTCTGATGGCTGAGGAATATTCCATTGTATACATAGACCACATCTTCTTTATCCATTCATCTTTCGATGGACACCGACGCTCCTTCCACAGTTTGGCTATCGTGGCCATTGCTGCTAGAAACATTGGGGTGCAGGTGTCCCGGCGTTTCACTGCATCTGTATCTTTGGGGTAAATTCCCAACAGTGCAATTGCTGGGTCTTAGGGCAGATCTATTTTTAACTCTTTGAGGAACCTCCACACAGTTTCCAGAGTGGCTGCACCAGTTCACATTCCCACCAACAGTGCAAGAGGGTTCCCTTTTCTCCGCATCCTCTCCAACATTTGTGGTTTCCCGCCTTGTTAATTTTCCCCATTCTCACTGGTGAGGTGGTATCTCATTGTGGTTTTGATTTGTATTTCCCTAATAGCAAGTGATGCAGAGCATTTTCTCATGTGCGTTTGGCCATGTCTATGTCTTCCTCTGTGAGATTTCTCTTCATGTCTTTTGCCCATTTCATGATTGGATTTGTTTGTTTCTTTGGTGTTGAGTTTAGTAAGTTCTTTATAGATCTTGGAAACTAGCCCTTTATCCAGTACGTCATTTGCAAATATCTTCTCCCATTCTGTAGGTTGTCTTTTAGTTTTGTTGACTGTTTCTTTTGCTGTGCAGAAGAAGCTTCTTATCTTGATGAAGTCCCAATAGTTCATTTTTGCTTTTGTTTCTTTTGCCTTCATGGATGTATCTTGCAAGAAGTTACTGTGGCCGAATTCAAAAAGGGTGTTGCCTGTGTTCTCCTCTAGGATTTTGATGGAATCTTGTCCACACATTTAGATCTTCATCCATTTTGAGTTATCTTTGTGTCTTGGTGCAAGAGAGTGGTCTAGTTTCATTCTTCTTGCATGTGGATGTCCAATTTTCCCAGCACCATTTATTGAAGAGACTGTCTTTCCTCCAATGGATAGTCTTTCCTCCTTTTTCGAATATTAGCTGACCATAAAGGTCAGGGTCCACTTCTGGATTCTCTATTCTGTTCCATTGATCTATGTGTCTGTTTTTGTGCCAGTCCCACACTGTCTTGATGACCACAGCTTAGTCCAACCTGAAATCAGGCATTATGATGCCCCCAGATATGGTTTTCTTTTTTAAAATTCCCCTGGCTATTCGGGATCTTTTCTGATTCTACACAAATCTTAAAATAGTTTGTTCTAACTCTCTGAAGAAAGTCCATGGTATTTTGATAGGGATTGCATTAAACGTGTAAATTGCCCTGGGTAACATTGATTTTCACAATATTAATTCTGCCAATCCATGAGCATGGAATATTTTTTCATCTCTTTCTGTCTTCCTCAATTTCTTTCAGAAGTGTTCTATAGTTTTTAGGGTATAGATCCTTTACCTCTTTGGTGAGGTTTATTCCTAGGTATCTTATGCTTTTGGGTGCAATTGTCAATGGGATTGACTCCTTAATTTCTCTTTCTTCAGTCTCATTGTTAGTGTATAGAAATGCCACTGATTTCTGGGCATTGATTTTGTATCCTGCCATACTGCCAAATTGCTGTATGAGTTCTAGCAATCTTGGGGTGGAGGCTTTTGGGTTTTCTATGTAGAGTATCATGTCATCGGCAAAGAGGGAGAGTTTGACTTCTTCTTTGCCAATTTGAATGCCTTTAATGTCTTTTTGTTGTCTGATTTGCTGAGGCTCGGACTTCCAGTACTATGCTGAACAGCAGAGGAGAGAGTGGACATCCCTTTCTTGTTCCTGATCTTAGGGAAAGGCTCCCAGTGCTTCCCCATTGAGAATGATATTTGCTGTGGGTTTTTCGTAGATGGCTTTTAAGATGTTGAGGAATGTTCCCTCTATCCCTACACCCTGAAGAGTTTTGATCAGGAATGGATGCTGTATTTTGTCAAATGCTTTCTCTGCATCTAATGAGAGGCTCATATGGTTCTTGATTTTTCTCCTGCTGATATGATGAATCACATTGATTGTTTTACGAGTGTTGAACCAGCTTTGTGTTCCGGGAATAAATCCTACTTGGTCATAGTGAATAATCTTCTTAATGTATTGGTGCATCCTATTGGCTAGTATCTTGTTGAGAATTTTTGCATCCATGTTCATCAGGGATATTGGTCTGTAATTCTCCTTTTTGGTGGGGTCTTTGTCTGGTTTTGGAATTAAGGTGATGCTGGCCTCATAGGATGAGTTTGGAAGTACTCCATCTTTTTCTATCTTTCCAAACAGCTTAGTAGAATAGGTATGGTTTCTTCTTTAAACCTTTGATAGAATTCCCCTGGGAAGCAATCTGACCCTGGACTTTTGTGTCTTGGGAGGTTTTTGATGACTGCTTCAATTTCCTCCTTGGAGATTGTCTAATTTATTGGCGTATAGCTGTTCATAATATGTTTTTAAAATCGTTTGTATTTCCTTGGTGTTGGTAGTGATCTCTCCTTCCTCATTCATGATTGTATTAATTTGAGTCTTCTCTCTCTTCTTTTTAATAAGGCTGGCTAATGGTTTATCTATCTTATTAATTCTTTCAAAGAACCAACTCCTGGTTCTGTTGATCTGTTCCACAGTTCTTCTGGTCTCGATTTCGTTGAGTTCTGCTCAAATCTTAATTAATTCTCTTCTTCTGCTGGGTGTAGGATCTATTTGCTGTTTTTTCTCTAGCTCCTTTATGTGTAAGGTTAGCTTTTGTATTTGAGCTCTTTCCAGTTTTTGAATGGATGCTTGTATTGCGATGTATTTCCCCCTCAGGACTGCTTGTGCTGCGTCCCAAAGATTTTGAACGGTGGTTTCTTCATTCTCATTAGTTTCCATGAATCTTTTTAATTCTTCCTTAATTTCCTGGTTGACCCTTTCATCTTTTAGCAGGATGGTCCTTAACCTCCACGTGTTTGAGGTCCTTCCAAACTTCTTGTTGTGATTTAGTTCTAATTTCAAGGCATTATGGTCTGAGAATATGCAGGGGACGATCCCAATCTTTTGGTATTGGTTCAGACCCGATTTGTGACCCAGTATGTGGTCTATTCTGGAGAAAGTTCCATGTGCACTTGAGAAGAATGTGTATTCAGTTGCGTTTGGATGTAAAGTTCTGTAGATATCTGTGAAATCCATCTGGTCCAGTGTATCATTTAAAGCTCTCGTTTCTTTGGAGATGTTGTGTTTGGAAGACCTATCAAGTGTAGAAAGCGCTAGATTGAAGTCACCAAGTATAAGTGTATTATTATCTAAGTATTTCTTCACTTTGGTTAATAATTGATTGATATATTTGGCAGCTCCCACATTCGGGGCATATATATTGAGGATTGTTAAGTCCTCTTGTTGGATAAATCCTTTAAGTATGATATAGTGTCCCTCTTCATTTCTCACTACAGTCTTCGGGGTAAATTTTAGTTTATCTGATATAAGGATGGCTACCCCTGCTTTCTTTTGAGGACCATTTGAATGGTAAATGGTTCTCCAACCTTTTATTTTCAGGCTGTAGGTGTCCTTCTGTCTAAATGAGTCTCTTGCTTGTAGACAGCAAATAGATGGGTCCTGCTTTTTTATCCAGTCTGAAACCCTGCGCCTTTTGGTGGGGTCATTAAGCCCATTCATGTTCAGAGTTTCTATTGAAAGATATGAGTTTAGTGTCATCATCATATCTATTCAGTCCTTGTTTATTGTGGATTGTTGCACTGGACTTCTTCTTAAGGGGAATTTTAAGAGTCCTCCTTACAATTTCTTGCAGAGCTGGTTTGGAGGTCACATATTCTTTCAGTTCCTGCCTGTCTTGGAAGCTCTTTATCTCTCCTTCCATTCTGAATGAGAGCCTTGCTGGATAAAGTATTCTTGGTTGCATGTTCTTCTCATTTAGGACCCTGAATATTTCCTGCCAGCTCTTTCTGGCCTGCCAGGTCTCTGTGGAGAGGTCTACTGTTACCCTAATACTCCTCCCCATAAAAGTCAGGGATTTCTTGTCTCTTGTTGCTTTAAGGATCTTCTCTTTATCTTTGGAATTTGCAAGCTTAACTATTAAATGTCGAGGTGTTGAACGGTTTTTATTGATTTTAGAGGGGATCTCTTTATCTCCTGGATCTGAATGCCTGTTTCCCCTCCCAGATTAGGAGAGTTTTCAGCTATGATTTGTTCAAATACATATACTGTCCCTCTGTCCCTTTTGGCACCCTCGGGAACCCCAATTAAACGTAGGTTTTTCTTCCTCAGGCTGTCGTTTATTTCCCTTAATCTATCCTCATGGTCTTTTAATTGTTTGTCTCTTTTTTCCTCAGTTTCCTCTTTGCCATCAACTTGTCTTCTATGTCACTCACTCGTTCTTCCACCTCGTTAACCCTCATCGTTAGGACTTCTAGTTTGGATTGCATCTCATTCAATTGATTTTTAATTTCTGCCTGATTAGATCTAAATTCTGCAATCATGAAGTCTCTTGAGTCCTTTATGCTTTTTTCTAGAGCCACCAGTAGCTGTGTAATAGTGCTTCTGAATTGGCTTTCTGACATTGAATTGTAATCCAAATTTTGTAACTCTGTGGGAGAGGACTGTTTCTGATTCTTTCTTTTGAGGTGAGGTTTTTCTTCTAGTCATTTTGCTCAGTGCAGAGTGGCCAAAACAAGTTGTATTGGGAAAAGGAGAAAAAGAGAGGAGAGAAAGAAGGAAAGAAAAGAGAAAAGAAAAAAAAAAGAAAAAGAAGAAAAAAGAAAAAAAAAAAAAAAAAAAAGAAGAGAAAAAGAAAGAAAAAGAAGAAAAAAAAGGTGGGGGGGGAAGCAAACAAAATCAAAAACAAAAAAAAAACAAAACAAAACAAAAAAGAACCACGGGGAGTATCTTCTGATTCTGTTACTTTAAGTCCCTTGCTTCCCCTGGAACTGTCCGTCTAGCTGGTCTTCTGGGGGAGGGGCCTGTTGTGCTGATTTTCAGGTGTTAGCACTTGGGGGAGCTGCTCTGCCCCTGCCTGGTGCAGGGCTCAGTGGGGGTTGTTTACCCCGTGAGGCCCAGGAGAACAGAACAACCCAGTGGCGGGGCCAGCTCTGGCAGCCCTGGAGTCAGCCCCGCAGTAGCTCCGGAGCTCTCGTCTGCAGGGCCTGGAGGCTCCGGGGCGGGGCCGCTGATCTGCCTCAGCTCGGGCCAGGAGCGTCCCGCTGTCCTGGGCCCTCCCGGCCTCTGCCTGTCCCGGGGGAGGCCGGATCCTGGGCTGTGTCCCGGCGCCCTGTGCTCCGGGCCTGCGCTGGTGGGTTCGCGCTCCGCCCCTCAGCCCCCTCCGTGGAGCCTCTCCTCTTCCCGAGCCCTCCCGAGCTGATCCCGCCCCGCAAGCCCCCCCGTGGAGCCCACACCCGAGCCCCCCAGACGGCTGCTCCCGCCCCGCAAGCCCCTTCCGCGGAGCCGCCCCCGAGCCCCCCCGAGCTGCTCCCGCCCCGCCAGCCCCCTCCGCGGAGCCGCCCCCGAGCCCCCCGAGCTGCTCCGGGTCCCCCGTGCGCGCTGCAGCCCCTTAGGGAGCTCGGCACACTCTCCCGGGGCGCAGGTGCCTGTTAGTGTCCCCGGGAGCCCGAGGGCATCCCCGCCCTCCTGGGTCCTGCTCCACCTCCCCGCGAGCCCCTTTCCCCCGGGAAGGTCGGTGCAGCTCCTGCGTCTCCGGGACGGGGCTCTCCTGTCCTGGGGACACTCGCCCCGGCCTCAGCCCGGCTTCGCGGGGCCCCTCCCCCTTGGAGGCCTTTTGCTTCTTTATTTCTTTTTCCCCGTCTTCCTACCTTGGTAGAAGCTCGCGAACTCTTCTCACTGTAGCATTCCAGCTGGTCTCTCTTTAAATCTCAGGCCGAATTCGAAGATTTTCAGGATGATTTGAAGGTTATCTAGGTAATTTGGGGGGACAGGTGACTTGGGCCCTACTCTTCTGCCATCTTGCCCCTCCTCATGAAATAATATTAATAACAACATTAGCACCACTAATTTTTTGGAATGACTATAGTTTAATAGGAATGCTAGTCAATGAATTAAAAGTAGAAATATTGACTCCAATGTTATCACTAAGTTTCATTAAAAACTGAGATGTGTTCTCACAGAGAAAAAGCCATAATAATAGCTAAAGAAGGGAATGCAACAGTGGGTGATGCATTGCTGGCTTTGTTGGAAAAATTCTCAGATCTTTATTTCCTTTTATAAGAACATCATTCTTTTATTTGTAGAGAAATTTAAAAAGCATGACATGGCTTGTCCTTGCAGAAGATCTAGAGGAAAAAAAAAAAAAAAACAAGACTCAATAAGGTATAATTAATTGTCCAATGTTTCCTGACTAGAAAATGATAGCTTCAGGATTTTTATCCAAGCCAAATGAGTTTAGCCTGTACTCTCCACTATGTCTAGAACGTGAAGCATATGTAGTAGATGCCATGACACATTTAGGTCTAAATGTTGTTCCCTGGAAGGATTTGGATCAGGAGCTAGTAAAATTAAATAAAGCATGGAGTAGTAGGGTTGGGTAATAGTAAGACAAGTCAACATTTTTCCAAAGAAGACATGCAGATGGCTGAGGGTGAGGGAAATGGGTGAGGGAAGTCAAAAGGTACAAACTTTCAATTATGAAATTAAATCATGGGGATATAATGTACAGCATAGCAACTATAGCTAAATATACTGTATTACATATTTGAAAGTCACTAAAAGAGTAGACTTAGAAGTCCTCATTACAAGATAAAGAATGTTTTTTTTTTTTTTTGTAACTATGTTTGGTGATGGTATGTTAACTAGACTTATTGTGGTGGTCATTTCTCAATGTATGCAAATATCAAATCATCATTTTACACCTGAAACTAATATAATGTTATATTTCAATTATATGTCAGAAAGAAAGAGAAAGAAAGAAAGAAAAGAAAGAAAGAAAGAAAGAAATGAAAGAAAGAAGAAAGAAAGAACCAAATTTATTCCAGGAGATGAAAGTGGTCTATGTTTTTTAAATGAATATTACTAATCCTAGACTTTTTTGAATAGTAGTTAATTCTTTGGTATCTTTTTCTTTTTTATGCGTCCTGTAGTCTCTCTAGAGCTGAAAAGAATGCTCTCATTTTCCAGTCTCATTGGGAAGTTCTATGTCTTTTAGCCTATAGTGGGTCTCTACAGAGATGCCTAAGTTCCCAGAATATTTGACTGGGGGCACAGGAGAGAAGGGGCTATGCAGCTACTTCTTTACAGGTTTCTTGATCTTCCCTTTCTTAGGTTGGAAATAATAACATCACTTCATCATCCTTTCAATCTTCCTCAGAATTTAGACATTTTCTCCTTTCCTGGAAGTGCCAAGGATTTATACTTATAGGCCCTGAACCTGAAATTTTCATCTTTGCCTATTTATTTATAACATGCTTAGACATTTACTCTAGCATCTTGTTAAATAGCATATGAGAGGAATATATGTAGAAAAGCTTAAACATTTTTATTTAGAGCTTCCAATTTTGTCAAAGAGAATATTTTTTAGCCATTCTGTTATATGTATATATAGATGTTATATATAATATAGGCTATAGGTCTTATTAAATAAGATTATCTAAGTATTGGGACACCTGGGTGGCTCAGCAGTTGAGCGTCTGCCTTCGGCTCAGGGCATGATCCCAAAGTCCTGGGATCGAGTCCCACCTCAGTCTCCCTGCAAGGAGCTTGCTTCTCCCTCTGCCCGTGTCTCTGTCTGCCTTATCTCCATGTTTCTCGTGAATAAATAAATAAAATCTAAAAAAAAAAGTTTAAGTATTAATAATAAGGTTCTCTCTCATCTTGTGTGGGCTTCTAAAGTTACGCAATGTTACTCTCCCAATGCTTTAAAATTTGCAAACAGCACTGTTCATCTCACAGAATTAGTGAAAGTCTTTCCAGATGTGGATTTGATTAATAGAAGCTTACTAACTGTGGCTAATTACTGATAATGATAGTATCACAAGGCAACTTCCTCACCAAAGTCACCTTGGTCTTTTCTGATTGCTAGAATGGAAGGAACCCCCACATATATACCCTCCTTCAATCAAAATGAAAACAGAGTAATAATTAAACTTTGATATGGTTTGTAATGAATGTAGGTGATATAATATGAGCCTTTTAGTGAAAAACAAATTGTCACTTAGGGGAATGTGAGAATTTCAGCCCTCCAGGACCTGGTTTTACAATGTGGATAGATGAGTCTTAACAGAATTAGTGTTTTGAATATGTGGAGTGCTGAGTCATGACCTATCACTTTTGGTTCCACTTAAGATTAGATTTCCATTTTAATTGTTTCTATCATCCAGAAACAATGGAATAGAGCAAGTGTGATATGAATAGAAGTCAAAATGTGTCTTTCCGTTTCCTGCTCATGTCATACAGAGTCTAGGCCCTCTAGTTTGATTGAGTCTCCTCAATGGCTTCCTTCTTCCAAAGCTCATGTAGTAGGCTATCTGCTGTTTCTCAAGGAGACATTAAAATTAAAATTCACTGAAGATGTGAAAATAGACAATCAGCAATCAACTGATAACAACTTGGAGATCCCCCTTATTAATATTTTGGAATAATGGGCAGCAAAGAAATGTAGACTGAGACAAGAAGGTTAAAAAAAGTGAGCTAATGTTCCACATTACCACCTGTGCTGTTTACGGACAATACACTGCTTCTCTCATGCAGCAGAAATCGCACGCATATGTAAGAGTCCATCTATCAAATTGTATTTTGACTAAGTGGACAAATGAGAAGCATTAAAAATTATAGTTGGCCAATTCTTATTGACTGTTTGGGTCATTCTAATCACTCTAAGAAAGGTTCTGTATTATAAGAATGTGAGAACTAAGGTTCAGGGGTTCTTCTAATACTCTAGAATGCAAAAGGGACTGGCTATCACAGAACAACTTGAAGAATAAGACGAGAGAAGCCTGGAAAGAGTGAGCATGTTGCAATAAGTAGAGCTGACCTGGAAAAAATAAATAAAAACAAAAACACACACCCAAAGATCCCATATTCTTTACCATCTTGTGAGGATGCCTTTTCTTTTTAGAATATTCTGATTATTAAGAAGCAAAAGATAATCATGCTAATATTTGAAATACAATGATTTGATTAGGACATATCCTATATATCCTCTACCATCTGTTGCTATTCATATAGCTCATAAATCTATTCTGTTTATTTTGGTAAAATGCTCTTGTATTTTGGAGACTTGGATATGAAGTGGTATAAGCGGAGGTTCCGATAATGGAAAGGGGGGAAAAAAAGAATGATTTTGGTTTATCAAAGTGATAGCAGTAACGGAACTTACTGCAATTTGGCAAAGAGGGAACAACAGTGATGTGCTATATATACTCCATACATTTTTCTGTAAAACCAACAACAATCATGTGATATTCATAAATTCTGAGTTTAGTGTACAGTTGTATAAAATTGTCAGTAAGCCTTCACAAAATTCAAGGCATTATATTATAAAATTAAATGTATACTGTAGCATGTAATCCATGTTATTTATGCCTTACCATTATGCCTGGAAGTACAATATAAGGCACAATTCCTAATATATGTAGATGATAATGGCATTTCTCCCCTTTAAGTATAATTACCAGAAATTAGGTTATCAGCATACTCCCAGTTTTTGGGAAAGAGGTACAAAGAAAACCATGGGGCTCAATCATGGGAACTCTTTCTCTTGGCTTCTCTTGCCTTGCTGGCATGTTTGCTATGCTACTGTCCTCTCCTCCTTTTCATAGATTTCCACTATTGGATACAACATTTCTTTACTTACAGCCACTGCTGAAATTCCCAGTGTGGCTTCAGGGAGACGATACTACGTTTTCCTTATATATTCTTTCTAAAATATGGTGCCAGGCACATTTTATTTCCCTATGACACAGAAGAGACGAGGCTGTAACTTTAAATAAGACTCAGGGATGATGACTTTGAAGTATAACAGAAAATTCGTCGCATATTGAAAGTGGCCACATTTAAACAACTTTTCTCTGCTGAGGAAGTACTAGATAGATGTTGATACTCCAGGAAAACTTCTCTACGGTCCCATAAATACACTTTTCAAAGTTTGCATTACTTATTTTTAACTAAACTGCTATAAAGTAGCATACCAGTACTAGGCGTGACTCACCGATGATTCACTCCAGGTTGCACTGCATGGAGCCTTGTCTCGTTCCTTGCCAGAGTCTGTGGACCCTTCGGCAGTAACTTCTGTCTGAGCCCTGCACCTTGGAAAGACCTGCTCACAACACATTCCACTCTGCAATAACATCCTATTATTTATGGAGAAAGAGCAGGCTAAATTTAGATTTCAAAGAGAAATATTTCTTTAATACAGAGATTATAAATCTTGGTTCATGGACCATACCTCCTCTGTAGACGTATTTTATTTAACTTATATAATGTTTTGTAAAAATTTGAATTACTTACCAACATTTAAACAATTGGAACTTCAAATAAAAATCTAGAATATTAGCTTCTTTTGAAAAATTAAAGCACATAACCCTAAAGTTGTAGTTTCTTCAGGGTCATAATCTATCGAAGCAGAGTAAAAGATACCCCTTTGACATGAACATGAATTCTTGGGTTACTCCAGGCACTACTTGGCCTGTTTTACTCATTTACTTATTCACCTGCCCTCTGAAGGCATTTGAGATTATGACCCCTGCTTCACATCTGCAATGGTGAAAGTACACTTAAATATACATAATTTATACTGTTATTGAGATCACTATGCTTATTGATCTGGAATGGTGTCTTTTGGTTACTTTCAAAATTACTACTTGTAGGTCTTTTCCAAAAGCTAAGGATAAGCATTTGATTTCAGTTCACATTTAACAATTTATGACCAAGATTATTTTCTCCTAAAGTATAATTTGTTCTGAAGTTAAATTCCAGTCTCCATCCCAAAGTTTATAAATGTTTGTAAATTCTAAATGGCGTTTTTCCCAGTGTTAACAAATCTCAAGCTTAAGACTTCAATCAGGTAACAATATGTAACCCATTGGAAGATTAAACACATATATACTTAAATGTGATGGTAAAGACAGGCCTGCGTGTGCCATATTGTCACTGATCAGGACAAGTGGAAACTGGAACAAACCATGAGACAGCCTGTATTGTGGTAAAGAAATGGGCTGACTTTAAACAAAGGAAACTTTGATGTACAGTACAAGGAGCATCAATTTAACTCAGTTTCAGCCTCAAAAATAAGTTGTGTTATGTGTTTCAAAACAATGTTCTACACCAAATTTATAGACACAAGTAGATATTCCCATACCCTCTCTTTTCCGGTTCTTTTGAAGCGGCCAGAATTCATTGAAAAGAAAGTATGTAAGAACGTCCAAAATGTTCATTCTCAATAAGGCTTCATCACTTTCAGCATTTAAAACTTATTTATTTACTTACTCAGTTACATGTTCATTCATGCAGTCAACGAATATCTATTAAGCTGTCATCTTAGTAATTAACCCTACAAGGGTAATCTTACCTCTAGGTAAGCCTCCTCAATTTTTCCATTTGGAGGACTTCCCATACTAAAACTGTAATACTTAAATGTAATCATCTTTAAAGCTAGTGGAGGAGGGAGCTATACAAAAACCTAAACTGGGATGGTTAGTTATGGGGCATAGTATTTATAGTGATAATTAAAGCATGGATGTGAACTTTCTAGTCTGACAATAGTTGTTTTGGGGTTGAGGGTAGTGGTCAGATGGTTACCAAGCATAAGAAAATGGAAAAGCAATGAGACCCCCACCAAAAGCATAGCTGGTTCTAAGGATTACATTCAATTGTTCAGTTTATGTACAAAGAAAGTATGGAAAATGAGGTTAGACAAGAGTTTGCTAAAATGTTCAGTAAAACTTAAAATTGGGCTGAGGGAAGGCTGTTGTAAATTTCATTCAATTCCCATGCAGCTGTCCCTTTTTCACTAGTTTAAATTGCAAACAAAAACTTTCCAAATAAAGGGCTTGCTAGACAGGCAGGCTACTTTAATATACAGATAGCATCCATTACTTTATGAAAAATTAATTTCTTACATATTAAAAAGAGTTGGCTTTCCTCAATTGGTTAAGGATGCCCCCTTTAGAATGTAGGGCATAAGTTGTAGGCCAAAAGTGTCAGTACAACCCAGGTCAAGTGATTACCAATCCCAAATTAATTGCAGCTGAGCTAATGAGGCTTCACTAACTTTGTAGTGGAATAGACAGGAATTCAGAAGTAAGCTGATAATAGAGAAAAGTTGGAATCCATTTAGAAAATTCTTGCAAAAGAGTTTAGAGCAGTGCTTTTCAAACTTTTGTATGCATATGAATTGCCTGAGAGTTTGTTAATACTGCAGATTTTGACACCGTACGTTTATGGTTAGTATTATGAACCTCTGGCAAGCTTCCAGGTGATGTTGATACAGTTGGTTCTTGGTCCATACTCCCTGTAAGAAGGGTAGAATGTTTCCTGACCAGAAATCCTTCTTTGTTCTATAGAAGTAAGAGAAATAAGAAAACTCCTATATATCAATGCCATGTTTCCCTATGGAATCATGCTTCATCTACTTAGAATCATCTTTCATTTACTTGTAATGAGAGAGAAGTATACTTAAGTCTTTAGAAGTAAATCACAACATTTTACAAATCAGCTTCTCAATGCTTAAGTTTATTCCTAAAGCCAAATAGTTTACACATATAGGGTAAGCAAACAAGGGACGACCTGTTTTTAGCACTGAATGACCCAAGCCCCAAAAAGCCTCTTACTCTTGGCCAAACTGATGATTGGTTCCCATTCAGAAAACACACATGGCATTATGAGAATTGATATGGTCTGTTCAAAGTGTCACCTTATTATCTATGAAAATATCATTTAAAAATTTAAAATGCCTTATTTGGAAATAATTTATTTTGTAATTTGGAGAATGGAAGAAAGAAATTGAATCTCTTTTATGACAATGTGACCTAAACTAACTTGCTGTGATAAGCTGTTAACTCTGGGACTTTTCTTACTCTTTCGGTTCTTAAAAACTTGGGCTAAAGAGAAAATATTTGAATTTAGCAGGGAAAGTAGACTCTATTTTTGACTCTTTATTTATCTTTGCTTTACTCTGTCTACCTTCTGAATTTCCCACATTGTTTTCTGATATATTATTACAATTATTCAAAATATTAATGGAACAGAATATCTTCTTTTAAGTTATGAATGCAATCAATTTTGAGGCTTTAATTGTAATTTTTTTTCCATAAAATTCTTTTAATTTAGCCTAATATAATGGCACATCAACCAGTAATAGGTACATTAAATTGAATCATGATGCTCATATACACATTTTATGACACAATCAAATATCCTAATGCATTAATTCATATCAATCAGTTAATAAAATCAAATAGGAAACATTTCTCTATTGCTGCTAACTGTACTTATTCCATTTACTAGATGAGAAGTCTAAAAGATCTCGACAACTTGACTTTCAGGACTTTTTTTTTTGCTTAGATGTCTGGGATTTGACTATTACTCTAGGTTTTACTAAGTTGATTGGTTGGTGGGTAAACTAAGAACATGTCTAAAATTCCACATTATGCTTTAGGTTTTCTTGAAGTGAAACCATTTTTGCCAAATTAGAAACACATGAAATTATACCAACATTGTGCCCCATCTGATGTAAAAAGTAGTAATGAGTCCCCAGAGGTACTTTATATCTTGTCTATCATTGGTACATTATTATAAGTCATTACCTTGAGTGTAACTCAAGTGGTAACTTAGAGACCTGAAAAGGTTAAAAGTGAAAGGTCAAAGGCAGGTTATTTGATCAATTAACCAGTAAATACATTTGGGGTTACTATTTTTAACCTGGAACCATAGCAGATATTGTTAGAGATGCTGGTATATACAAAATATATATTACCTTACGTCAAAGGGTCAGAAAGTATTTAGAAGGCACGACTAATACACCTGAAACAATTGAAAGGCAATTAAGCTTTTTCTCCCTACCTTTTTTGTTTTGAAAACCTACCGTGTGGTTAATGCTAAGCCAAGTGCATTACATTCTGCTTTGGTCAGAGACCTGGTTCAAACTAGCATAAGTCAAGAAAGGAATTTGTTGGAAGAAAATTGAAGTATGTGATGATGTTGAAAGAATAGTTGGCTAAATATATACTGCAGGTAGAGCAAGGATTCAGGTGGTTCTCAGGAACAATAAAATCAGAGACTTGAATGCCATCAAGTACTTTCTTCTCTGTGTGCCAGTTCTGTTTTGTCCTGTTGCAGACCAACTTCCATCACATGGCAGGGAATATGGCCACTGACAGATCCTAGCTTCACATGTCATGGGTACCACACCAGATGCTACTGTCTTTTCCTATTTGCATGCAAAACATTATAAAAAAGAACTCAAACAGGCCTAGCAGGGCAGGTAGTTCCCATACTCAGACTAATAAAATATGATTAAGTTATCTGAGTCATATATGAGTATGACACTACCCAGCAGAATTATAGTATGGAGTGGAAAGAGAACAGTTCTCATAAAAAGGTAATACCATTCTCAAAGAAGGGTAAGATCTGGGCATAGAAGTCCAACACCTACACAATTCCCACATAAAACATAGAACCTTCTTAAAAGTAAAATGTTTTTACTTTATTATAAAGTTATTTCCATCTTATATGCTGGAAAAGTGGTCATACTCTTCCCTCTACACGTTATGCTTATGCCATACAATAAGGTATATATCTGGTAATGTTATTAGTTTGGCTTTATCTTTGATGCTACTGGAGCTGTGAGGTTCCCCCGCCCCCTGGATGGCCAACTTCTGACATCAATTGAATAACAGACTGTTTATAGACGGTTGCTTCACCTGAATTCCAAAACCTGTCTTCTCTTTGGTCCTTACTCTGTATTTGACTTTGATGTGTCCCTGAGATGTCATGCTAAACACATGTATCTTTTCAGCATGAAATATGCCTCTCTCCCAAATTGTCATCTCTAGTTGGGTCCCGCATATGTAGCTGTGCAGGCTGTCAACTGCCCAACTCCTGGTAGTGCCATTCTCCCAGGGAGTGGAGCCTTCTGGAATTGTGTAATACGGAGGCTCTAGTTAAGATCTGTACCTTATTCTAACCATTTCTGCTTGGTCCAACTTCTGGTAGTGTCCTTTCAAGCCCACTACATTCTTCCATACTTTCAAAGGTGAGTTTTTTTCTGGTCCTTCTCAGAATGAGATCTTATACAATGAGGTAATTAGATTTAAAGACATAATGGATTTCTTGTCCATTATACTGTCAAGTCAGAAAGCCAAAATGGTAGCTTCTAATACAACCTTCCCAATTATTCAAATGCATCATCTAATTGCAGCCACCTGGTTAACCTGGCATCTCTTCGTGCCTTTGGACAACCATGGCTCAGCTGTGTAGACCATGTGTTATCACTCAGGGCTTCCCATAAATTCTATCCCCAAGCTCCAGCTAAGGGACTAGTGAATTATTGTGTGTGTGGAAGAGCCTAGCCCATACACATTAATGACTGTAATGACATTTAGAAATGGGTCATTTTTCCCTTTCTCAATAAAGATAGGCTTTGTGGATTTAAATCACTAATGCTCGTTGGGTTTTTTTTTCCTCGGCATTATGTTACCATAAAAATATTGAAGTGTAACAAATGGTTTGCTTATCTATCATTACTAATGAAATAGTTGGAAACAGCTTAGAAACAGTTTTCTGCTTTTATTTAGCTGAAAAAATACCAGTTTCTATGGCTTCCTTTTTATGCAGATGAAGATGCTACTCTCTTTGCAGACATTATTATGGAGGGATATCATTGATCATGTCCTCAGGGTAATAAATAATTACTTTACTAACGTATTGCTCTGAAAGAAACTGACATGAAGTAGTTTCAAATTAACCACCGCTAATTGCATACATTGTTTCATACTTATTACTGCAATCTGATTAACATGCTACTGAATAGAACTGGCAGGAAAGGATCTTTCTCCTTTATTTTAACTTGTTTTAGTTAAAAACTTGACTAAATGTAGAATTTACTTTGACTTAGGCACTTAGAAATCTAGTGCTGAGGTAAGAAAGATCACTGTGGCATAATGAACTTGACTACTGCCAGAATTTTTTTCTTTTCATGAGTTTATATTTGGAAAATGGAAGGTTTTTAGATTTCTAATAGAAAAAAGTGCCCTTTATTATATTCATAATATATTTTAGATTTGAAAGCTATGTTTCTGATATGAAGTTCAGTAATATGTTTAACATAAAAAGGAATTCCAAGACACAACTTAAAATGGAGTTTGTTTGTAGGAATAAAAACTAAATCAATTCGGGCTTTGTTACTAAATTTGCCATAAAATTCTAAGTAACTATAAAAGAACTTCAAAAAATTGTGTATGTTTGTTATTAGAATTATTATTCCCAGTTATCTTCCCAAGTTATTGGGATAATATAAACGTGCAAATGAGGTTATGTTTATGAATGTGAGTTAATCAGTTTCCCCAATGAGGATTTTTTTTTTAAAGATATCATTTATTTATTCATGAGAGAACACAGAGAGAGAGGCAGAGACATAGGCAGAGGGAGAAGAAGGCTCCTCGCAGGGAGACTGATGTGGGACTCGATACCAGGACTTTGGGATCACGACTTGAGCCAAAGGCAGATGTTCAACCTTTGAGCCACCCAGGGATCCCTTCAATGAGCATTTTTTCATGGCTATCCTGTTACTCTGTCGTAAATTGAAAGGCAAGTTATATACTGATAATGGTGTTTCAATAAAAGTTTCAAAACTACATTTTATGTACCTTTATTTTATAAACACGTAAACAGTATTCTCCACGCACCAGATAACAGATACTATTCTATGTACTTTACGATTACTAATTTAATCTTAAATATGATCCCCATAGAATAGGTACTATTAATATCCTATCTTAAAAGATAGGGGAAACTGAGGCATAAAATGGCTAAGTTACTTTCTCAACATTGGAGAGTTGATATAAGGCATAACTAGGATTCATCTCCAAGGAGTCTGGCTCCAGAAGCCATTTACTTTACTGATACACTATGCTGCTTTAGCATATGGCTCTGGGACATTTAAACATCAAGTCAATTGAAAAGGTACAATGTATTTTTGTGAAGGAATGCACTGAAACTGATTCTTATGTTGTCATACTCCACAATGTTGGCTTGTGCTCTGATTTATAATTGATTCTGCTGCCCATTTATAGATACCTGATTACCTGTGGACTCCTGGCCTTTCTCTGAGTCCTTGTTCCTTCCCTCTGTTCTATGGCCCAGCATTTATTTACTCAGCATCCTCAACCCTAGAAGTCTGTCTACAATCAGTGGCATGCTGCAGCCTCTCACACTAGCTTGAACTGTACACACTCCTTCCCAGTTCTCAGTTTATTTATTTATTTTTTTTCCAGTTCTCAGTTTAATGGCTTCACATTGGTAACTTGCAATCAGTTGTGGTAGACATATTTACACCATATTTAAAGAAAAGCAAACACCTTCTCCCCTACTCCCTGCCCCACTATTTGGAGATCTGGTTTACTTCCACAACACTGCCAACAATCTACTACCATTATGTCCCAGTCTGAGCATATTCCAAAACACTGAGGATTTTATACATTTTCAGTACATGGTCTCCTATTGAATCATGAAGTCAACATCAATGAGAGTGAAACTTTAGAAGAACCCAAAATAACAAAATCTCACCAATGGAATCTAAGTGGGTCCTTTTATATAAAGGAGAGAACCATATGGCACAGGTGCTCTCCCTTACAATTCCTCATTTATGGCAGACATTACCAATTGATCGTGATATGATGGAACCTGGCTCCAGCCCCCAAATCCTCCTCAACTTACTGCTTTAGAGTCTAGACAGCTACTGCCAACCATTCAGGTTTGGTAAGAGATAACATTATTTACCACCCCTTTTAGACTCAGAAATTCTTATTCCTCCCATATTTCCACTCGGTATGATTTATGACTCTTCTCTAAGATATAAAATGATTTTTAAAATGATGACTATAAAGGAAAACTTGTTAGTTATTCTGAAATTTTAAATATGTATCACCAAAGATCCAGCTGCCATTCTTGCTGATATAATCAATTATATAATACTCTACACAATATTTTAACATAATTTTACTAAAGACTTCATATTCATGGATTGATATTTACCCATGATTAAATAATTATATATATATAATGTTAATATTCCCTGCTAGTCAATGGAAATGTGTTCTTTGTTAGCTTGAATCACCCCAATCTTAATGTTCTTCATCTTAATCAAAACAACTTTATCTTGCCACATATATCAAAATCTTTCTAAAACATTTTCTGAAGATAGAAAACTCAAAAAAATGTTTAAATATTACCTATTTTCTCCTCATCCTCCTCTTTTCCATCCTAAGATCATATGTTTAGGAGAAAAAGCCCTTAACTTTTTATTTAAAAAAGAAAATGGCAGGAATATATGATACATTGTTTCTAGATAAATGATTTCTAAAGCTTCAGTAGTTTTGAGTGGGAAAAAGTGATTTACCTGTCAATAAGGTGAAAACCATCTGCAAATGATGAGATATGCCACCTGTATCTAATATGAATAACTTTACTTAATATCTACAAATATAGTAAAGACCATTAATCATCTCCAGAAATTACTATCCAGACATGTGAAAATGGCATATGCATCTGCAAAACTCTGAAACAATATGAGAGTACATATAAATGCAAAATGTGATTAGCAACATGAACTGTTCAAGGAAAATAGAGAAAGTCCAAGGTAAGCAGAGAAAGTCTTCAGGACTAATATCCTAAAGTATGAGCAAGAATGAGATGCAGGGGAGAAATGAGAATAAAGGGAACCATTGACAGGACTAGCATGAGGAAAGGCTCAGAGGAAGGGCTGGAAATGCCTATTGAGTGGATAAGCATATATCAGAATACAGGTATCTGCAGTGAGGAGTCATGAAGCATGGGTAACTCTGAATGCCAAAGGGGTTGGGCTTTGTTTAGAATGATGTATTGAGACTGGCCTCATCTCAGTCTATGAAGCCATTGTCTTTTCGCCTCATGTTTTGTAGGCAGAGGTCTAATAATCTGGATATGAGCCCTTGCTATGCGAGTGTAAGCATCTTATCTAATGTCACAGGGGCTGTCACAGAAGCATGGGATTCTGGAATTGGAAGAGCTGGGTTTGAATACTGGGTCTTCACTTACTAACCAATGATTTTTTTAAAAGATTTTATTTATTTATCCATGAAAGACACAGAGAGAGGGAGAAGTAGGCTTCCCACAAGGAACCCGATGTGGGACTCGATCCCGGACCCCAGGATCATTCCCTGAGCCAAAAGCAGACACTCAGTCACTGAGCCACCCAAGCATCCCACTAACTGATGATTTTTATATGTTGCTTAATCCCTCTGAACTTTAGTTTCTCCAGGAGGATAATATTGCACAGTTGCTGTGGTTGGGGAGGGGTGGTGGTTATAATTGAACGTATTTCTTCCACTCCAATTTTATAACCAATTGAGAGAATAACGCAGGATTTGGGGAAGAGATCAAAATACCAGCTTTGCTGGCAGTAGCTTTGGATTGCCAAACAAGGTTCAGACCCGTGGCGTAGACAGGCTTCCTTGTCCTGAACCAAAGGGGCGATGTATTCAATAGCTACTATCCTTAATGAAATGAGGGTAGGAAAGGTTTCACAGGCCCAATGGTTTAAGAAGTAAGGAAAAAACACAGGTTCTTCCTCTTCTATCTCTCTTAAGAGCATCCAAATGAATTCTTGGATTTGGCCGCTGAGCAAATATCTGAGTAATAACCTAGGATCAGCTGGATATAAGTGGGTTCCATCAGTGGCCATGCAAACTAATGTTTTTAAGCTTCTGTTGGGCCACTACAACAAACAATCAGCAAGATGTTTACACAGTTGATTCTGTTGGCAGCCCAGCTAGTTTTTAACTATATCATGAAAACTGGCCTGGGGGTACAGCCTGAGATTATTCCAGCCCTGCTTTGCATGGCCAGAAATTCCCTTTCTGTTACAAATTTCTGCCCCAGTGGGGTTTTCATAGTTTTGGCATTTTCATTATGGATCAGTGAGTCAGTTAGCCCACAGGCCAAGGAGAGGGGGAAAAAAAGCCTCCCAAATAAAAGTCATCCCAGTTAGGATGTCTTCATCAATTTTTCAACAGGAGAAAAATACAGCTGGGTTCAGTGACTTCTATCAAAAACAAGCATAACTAGTTGAGATTTTTTTTTTTTTTTTTTTGTACTCTTAAGTTTTGGAGGGCATAAAAGACACAGCCTCAGCAGCATCATTTAGAAGATTTAGTTACTTTGCAAAGCTTGGGTAGTGACACTTCTGCAAAATGCACAAGCACATAAGCAAACATAGAGATGTGTGAATTCAGGAAAGCAGCCAAATGCACATCAGAGCTGAGGAATGTCACAGTGAAATGAAGGAAACTTGTAAACACCTATCAGTATTTTTAGGTAGAAAATGTTCTAACATATTGCCAGTGGGTGTTGTCTATGCATTCATTTCCCTAAGCTTTAAAATCAACTGATATTAAAGGTGATTTGAAAACAATGAAAGATGACAGCTTTATTAATCTAGAGATGGTGAGTGTAACAGAGTGTATGTGTGCATGTATGTGCACAGTGTGTGACTGGCTACATGTACAGACTCTGCATTTGTAATGTGGGTCTTGTACAGACGAGGGAGCCCTCTACTGATTAGAAATTGTACTAGATGTAAACTGTAGAGGGTTGCTTTTCGCTCATTGCTTGTGAATCCTCTAAAAGCCAGACATTTTGCTTATTTTTTTTACAAATCGTAAGAGCAGTTGTTCTTTTTTTAAGGAACTGTAGATTTCAGCTATCATATGCGTGCAAGTACATATAATTCTTTCTATTTAAGGTGAAATCCTTCCATTTGTTTAAAAAGTCTACATCTACTCTTCAACCCTTTAATATAAAAGTCTATGGCTATTAACACAATTAAACCACAAACGTCTACCTGACTGTAATTAAAACCCTGACAGAAATCACAAAAGCATTTGTCTATTACGTCGGTTGACTATATATTATTTTTCCCTGATTGATGTATTTTTTAATACATTTTTCTCAAACAGAGAAAAAGGACAATTTTAAGATTGACTAATTCACATGAACATATTTAAATGAATATATTTTAATATGCATATTTAAATAGCTTTATTTAGGCCATATATACTAAGACCTATAGTATTTTTGTGTTTAGATAACTTTTTTAATATTTAGATGCCTGAGTTTTAACAGAATAATTATAGTTCAGCCCTTCAATCATTTAAATCAGTGGAAGAAAGTAAAATATAATCAGAAATACCTTTCAGTTATTTGCAACATGGCTAGCCTAACAATGTCATGGGATACTCTTCCTTATCCCCAAAATGTGATAACTAGATTTTTCTTTTATCGTTGGAATGCTAATCATCTGCCCTTTAACAAAGAATTGACATTTTTCTGGGAAATTGGCTTGAAATTTCATTTACTTTTTATATGAACTGAAAAAGAAGCTTTTATGAAATCAAGATTTTTCTTAGACATAAACTCTCAGCTTGGCACTCTGTGTTGTTGAAGAGCTACATCTGGAGTTGACATGGCAAGAGTACGGAGTAAGTTGTAAGAGTGATACAGCTTTAGTATCTGTCCCCTTTTGACCACCAGCATCAATTTTGCTTCTACAGGGATGCTCCCTTCCTCTCCCATCGATCCATCATTCCTTCCATGGTTCCAACATTAAATGGCCTTTGCCTTTCTTTCACTGAGCCTAAAATGTAAAAAGATAAACCAGGTAAATCTAAGACAGTCAATTTACCCTGTTAATAATGGCCACCATCTATGGATTGCCTACTGTAGGCCAGTCTCTTTTCAAAAAATAACCCAAACCGTATTAGAACCTGCAAGGCAAATGCCATTATGCCAGTTTGCTAGCTGGTATTCTTTTGTTTGCAAATGACAAACCTTATTCAAACAAAGTTAAGCAGAAGAAGGGAACTTCATTAGGAATACACCAGGGGGTGGGGGTGGGGGGGTGTTGTACGGAATCCAATGATCAGGTAGTGCTGCTTGTGTTGGTTCATTTTAAGTTAACTATGGTCTTAAAAAAAAATCACACTCTTTACTTCTGGGTTTTAATCTATGAGTGGGTTCAGATACTCGTAACTTCTGACCTTGATTTTTATATTCATTAAGACAGAAAACCTGTTCCTGCTGACTTTTTTTCTCATATTTTACACATACCTGAATATTTCACATTCCATACACCTGAATAAAAACCAATGTCAAGTCAATTTATAAACCAGCTAAATAATTTTCATAAACCTGCTATATAGCTTGTAATGCTTTCAACCTAAAAGAGCGCACAAGAGTCATCTCTAACAAGTGCCACAGATTTTCACATTTGGTTTCTACTTGCCCCTTGTCTGATTCCTCAGCAAAGCCCTGGCCGTGCTCCCGGGCACCCCCAGCCCCTTGCCCATATGGCCCAGGGGTAGTCTGCATGGTGACCAGCGAAATGGCCATATAAGCAGGATTGGCAAGGCTGCAGCAGCAGAGGCTACCATGCCCTCCTAATTGTTGAAGCATATCTCCATCTTGCTGTTGGAGCAAATGGTGACGCTGAATTTAAATGCTTCTGATCTTGCTGAATTTGCCTTCTTCCTGGAACCTACCTTTCTATTGAGTTTGTTTACTGGACTCTGCTTTGGAATTCCACTCCAGTCTCCCACTCCTTGTGGGAATTTGATATATACCAAGTCTGACCAGTGCAAGGTATTGTGCTCAGTAAGGTGGTTCTGCGTTCACTTACAACAAAGACTTACCTCAGTTAGACAGCTCTTTTATCATTAGATGAGGACAAGATCCTGTTGTACAATTTTTGGGAAGTGGGCATGTTCACATAACCTATGTATACGGTGTCCCTTAGAGCACAATCACCAACATGGTGCATGTGTATAGTATCTCTTGGTACAGTTCCCTGGAAGGAAAAGAAAACTGCTGTTTCCTTGAGTTCATCAAATACTAGGGATAGATCATGCAGGGTCTGCGCTCTGTTCAATGATCAGAAATGGATACATAAAATTTAGGCACAGATATAAAATTTGTACGGAGGGGCAGAGGGAATTTAATCAAGCCTGAAAAAGAAATGATTGCATATTACTTCTTAGAAGGAATCATTTAGTATGCTACATTTCCAACAAATTAATTTAACTGTCTGGAGAAAAAATTCCATGGGATGTGATGCTCATGTACACTCACCAGAAGAACAGTCTTAATTTAGAAGCGGTTACTCCTCCTCATATATAACCAGTAGGTGAGCAAACTGATTCTTTCCTAAATGCAGTTGTCTACCGAATAAAAATAGATGGTTACTGTAACCGTTCTGTTACTCTGTACTTTTTGACTACTTTATGTCTTTAACGTTTTCTCCCTGTTCTGCATAATGGCACTGTTTTGCGATACTTTTCAAATATGGAAGATTCTTCGAGCCTTACAGCTGACTACCCTGAAAGCACACTATCTCAGGGGTTCACTGGACTGAAAATGTAGTTCTGGTTCAAGAGCACAGCCAGCGCAGGGATAAAATGCATCCTGTCCAGGAAAGGGTTGCACTGAGCCGTTGGGCTGAGCATCTCACAGTGTTGGTCACCTTCCCCGACCAGGAGTGGTAAGAGCACATTTTCATCATGCAGCACTCTGATTTCGGTGAGGCTCTGTTAGAAAACCCACTGAGTGCTTCTGGATAGTTCTTAGACATTTTGTTGTTGTTGTGCTTAAACATTTTATTGACACTTTGACGCTCTATTTCATTTCCTGGACATTGGGCCCCTTGAAAACTTGATATCTCTTGAAATTCAAATATATAGAATATAAACTTATAATGTAATACCAAGGGATGTTTAAGACTAAATAGTGTAATATTTTTAAATAACGTAGCTCAGTGTCTGGAACATAGGAAGCACTCGGTAGACATTATCATATTGCCAACATTTTTCTAGGTTTAATATTCACGTGAGATTCTGTCAACTGTTCTTAAATTACACAGAGTCTATGTCAGTGTTCAGCAGAATTGAATGTAGATTGGAAAATTCAACAAACAACAAATGCATACAAAAAGGGACTCAAGTAAGCCAGATGTGGTGGCTGAAATTAAAATTAGCATCCTCTTATCTCTTGTCTGATCCTTACAAAGAATATTTCCTAAGAATCTATCCTTAAATCTCTTCTCTTTGCAATAACATTCTTCAAGAGATTATGTCCACTCCTTTTACTTTATGTTTTACTCTTACTGCCAGTGACTTTCCATTTTTTGCCTTTCTTTTCAAGTTCATACCTGTATTTCCACGTGTCCATAGAAAATTCTACCAGGGTGTCCTATATGACCCTACGTGAACTATCTGCTCCACTCTTTTCCATATATCCATCCTATATTATTAAATGCCATATCACCTACCTAAACCTCCAGAGTAAAAACCTAAGATTATAAACTTTTCTTTTTTCACCTATATCCACATCTCAGCATCTCACAGTATTGTCTCTCCCATTGTCTAAATCACTGTTTTAGTCAAGTTTCTCCCCATTCCTTTTGTATTGCATATTATCTCTGCCTTTACTCTCCCTCTCTTTCAACGTAACCAAATTTGTCAAATTCAGGTTTCTAGAATAATCATGTACTCATGTTCCATGCTTAAAATCCTTCAGTGGGCCCCTGCCACCCTGTTAAAATCCAAATCCTTATGTCCCAAACAAGAGCTTTCAGAATCAAGCTTCACTCTGTTTTTATAGATGTGGGCTTACGATTGTCCTCGTGTCCATTTTTATTCTATGTGATGCTTTTTTTTTCAGTATTTCCTTCTTACTTTTGATAATAAGGTGACAGATTCTTATTGATTCTCTAATAATCTGTACAAATAGTTCTGGGAAGCTTTTCTTAACATCTCATTTCTTCATTCCCCTTTGGAGTTGTACAATGCCACAGCCCTGTTGTTTGTCCTTGTTGGGTGCATGTGTTTATCATTGTAACTGTTCCCTTATATTTTTGTCTCTGTTACTAAATTAGCTATAAGCTCCTTGAGGAATTTTGCCACTTATGATTTGGAATTCCTATACTTGGCTGGTTGCACAGTATCTGTTTTGAAGGGACAGATGTGTGAATGAAATAATGGGAGATGAATCAGACCATCAACCTCAGGCTAGATGAATCCTCTTCTATGGTTCACTGTGTCTACACTTAGAATAAACTTTTTTGAATGTTAGAGAGTACAAAAATTAAGGCAGGCATTTCTTGTCTAAACTGTTTCCTCACAAATTGCTTCTCCATGTGGTCGTTATTGTATTAAATACATCAATCAAATGTAGTCAGATTCATTGTTTTTGTAGTTGGCAGGGATAGAGTTTAAATTTTCTCCTCAGAATAGTATTTTACATCCAGGAATTATGATCTCTGAGAATAAAGTTTCTTACATCATTTAGGGTTGATTCTCTCTCATTTAAATTGTTGGCTGAGTTTGGTTTCCAAGTAAGGAACTTTTATTCAAAGCTAGAGGGAACACTCAGTTCGAACTATAAAATAAATAAAAATGAACATCCTGATGATCCACATATTAACAGGCCTCATAAAAATATCCTGTACAGCATCTTTTTTGGATCAAACAGTATTTTATTGTCTCTGCCTGAAAATTATGAAAAATTGTCTCTTTTCCACATGAATACAGGATGTGATAAATCAGTTTGGGTTACTGTTACTTAGTTACTTCTCGTAATTCCCCTATCCCTAAAATATTCAATTCAAGCCCAAAGCTATTGCTCCTGGTACTTGACTATAAGATTATGTATATATCACAAAGACAAAGAGATGTTACCCGCAAGGCTTTAAAAACATAGATTCTCAATTTTAACACTTGTCAGAAGTATTAGCACTTATCACATTGTATTTTGCTATTGAAATAAGGCACTTATGTCTGTGTCCATGGAAGACAAATGTTACTTGACCCAGAAAACTATTCCTCCTGGAAAATGTGTGCAATATCTGCCCAAAAGGCACTTGGATACTTTGTTGTGACAAGACTTATTTTTCCTCTTGGGCAAGATTTGAAACCAGAGCCATGAGCGTTTGCACTGGTCAATAATTCTCAGACACAGCTTGGGATAAGACACAGAGAATTACCTTTAACCTCAGCCCATTTCCATTTGGCTAGTTTTCCTGCACCTGTTAAAATTGTTCTGCATGCTGAACGGTCTCCCTCCTCTCCAGATACTTTGTCTCGGGCTGCAGGATCAAGTCTCTGGGCATGGCTAAATTTGTTTTTAAGATTTTATTTATTTATTCATGAGAGACATAGAGATGATAGAGATTAGAGATAGAGATAGAGATAGAGATAGATAGAGAGAGAGAGAGAGGCAGAGACACAGGCAGAGGGAGAAGCAGGCTCCATGCAGGGAGACTGATGTGGGACTCAATCCCAGGTCTCCAGGATCACACCCTGGGCTGAAGGCGGCGCTAAACTGCTGAGCCACCCAGGCTGCCCTAAAATATTGGTATGTCTCGCCAGAGTGCTTGGCTTTATTTTTCAGGGCACGTGATGCAAAAGCTATGAACTAGCCTAAATGCTTAGACGTGAAAGGTATTGTGTTATAGATGGGCATTGCTCTGATAAAACAAAACTCTGAATCTTTAGTATAACTTTATTTTATTCTTTTAATGGTTTCTATAACACAAATGAGTTCAGCCACAAATTACAGGAAAATCTGACTAACAGTGGTTTAAAAAGAGGTTTTTATTTTTCTTACACAGTTAGAAATCTAGGGGTAGGCAGTCCAGACTGGTACAACAGGGACCCAGAGTCTTTTATCACTAAGTTATCTGAACATATTGTCCTTTGTCCTCATACTTTTCAGATCATGGTCACCAGATGGCTTCTAGTCCCTTTGTTCCTGGCATGAGGAAGGGGAAAAGGAAAAAGGCAAAATGTCTTTCTCCTACTGTAGCTTTGTGTTTTTGATTAGGAAAACAGATTTTCCCCTTAGATTTCTTCCTACGTCTCATTGGTCTGAACTGGGGTACATAGCCAACGCTAGCTTTAAGGGATATTGGGAAATTTAGCAGTTTTTACTCTCAAAGTCAGGATCTGTTAGTAAGAAAGACTGGGATGATGTATTTTGGATGAGCACAGAGCGGTGTCTCCTACAGATGCCTAATATTCCAGTCTCCCATTAGCAAATCTTTGGGGCTAGTCTCCACCCTTCTTCACTCTGTTCCCTATTCCAGGGATTGATCTTTATGGCTACATTCAACGCGTCCCTGTTCTTTCTTATGTCAGGTTTCCTAGAAGCACACCATAAGATGGGGATTGGAGCATACACGATACATCAGGAGGGTGCTCTCAAGACAAACCAGCAGAGGAGTGAGGGAGGCAGATAGTAGGTGGGAAAAAACTACAGAAGAATGTGATTTCAAGTGAAAAGTAGCTTTGGAATGATCCCATGGAGAGCTCTGGAATATAAATTGTGACAGTCTTTTCCAACTTGAGACAATGGAGCTGAGGTTTTTGTAGCATCCTCCCCATCAGTCACAGAGGATGTGTAACTCACAGCACCTCCAGGTAAGGTAACTCAATCTCCCAATGATAGTCCTCTTGAGAAGATTAAAGGCAGGTGTAAGTCTTTAACAGAAGTACCTACAGCAACTGGAGAATGGGCACACCAAAGACTTGGGAGGGATTGCAGTGCTCTGGTTTGCAACTGACAGCTTCTATGTAGGCTTTCTGACTTCCCTTGGGTTTGGGCAATGGGAGCCAGAGCAGGTGATCAGCAAGAAGGAAGAGCGTGAGGTCAAGGTGTTTGTTCCTTTGTCTCCCTCCCTGCTGATTTCTTCATAAGAATTTTCAGGTATATAAGGGAATGTTAACTCAAGACTGAAAGCAACTAGAATCTCTTTAGAAAGGGATATGAGGTACATCAGAGAATTGAGCTAAAAAACAAAAAATCCTCACAATGAATCATGGAGTTTCACAGATAATAAAATTGATTTTGAATTTGTTTTATTCACAATTAATGGATACAAAAAACTTTTCCATTTTAAAGAGGATTTAGTTTTTAATTTGGAAAAAAAGTTTTTCCCTAAGTTTTGGAAACTACAACTAAAATATGCAACAAGAATGACATTTCTTTAAAATGTATAGAAGGAAGAAGAGCATGGAAATCTTCATATGATTATGAAGGGAAAGATTCACATATACAAATAATACCCAAACTAATTTCTGTAGGGACTGTTTTCCAGATGTTTATAGATCAAGTACAGTGTTGACTGAAGAGAGATCTGGAAAGAAAGTAACAGGATATCACATTAAAATTTTTTTAATGTCATTCCAGTACTGAAAAAAATTAAACCAGAACTTAAATAGTGTATGAACTAAGTTATTGCTTTAAGAAGATGTGAAATTGTTATATAGGTATAATGATTTATATGCTACATTTAAAATATTTTGCAGTAATTTCTTTGGTAGTAATTTATCATATCTGACCTCATTACAATATTTTGGAATGGTTTGTAAAATTCATGGTTAATTTCCAAATATAAGAAATGCTTTAAAAATGTCATTAAAAATTCCAAGTGCTGCTTCTTCAGAAAAATGAAGATTCTCTAGATGGAAGTTAATTAAAATGAACCATCAAAGAGCTACAGTGTCCTGAGAAAGAATGGCTAATCTGTCATTGTTGTCAATAGAACCTAAATTATGTGAAAATGTTGATTATAGCAACCTAATTGGTGATTTTTCTGAAATGAAGGCAATAAAAAATAAATTTCATCAAAAGACATATAATCCATAGTGAATTATGTATCTTTTTATTTATTTGTTTGAACATCACAGACCTGAAAAGAACATGCAGACAAGCACAATCATAATTTAATTAAGCTTTTTTGATATTTTGCCGATTTGCAGTCATAGAAAACCATAGAAATACACATGTATAAATACTGATATCATTTGTTAAAGTATACTTATCAAAATAGGACAGAACATGTTTTACTTATGAATTATTAACTTGATCCATAACTTTTAAATATTAGACATATATTATATTATCCTCCATTTGTTCTTTTGCTCCTGGCCCACAAATTTTAGAGGCGGGCACTTGCCTCTCTCTAGCTATTCAAGACAAGTTTAAACATTTGATCTCTACCAGCACTCTATAAGGTTTTAGTCATTGCAATAAGCTTTATGTTTAGTTGACAGCGATTTAAGGATCTTTGATTTAGGGCTTAGTTAACAAAGTGGCTTAGTTTTCTCCATTTCAACAGTTTGTATAATTGAGGTAATACTATAAAGATTCAAAGCAAAGGCCAATCTGAGTTTAAAATCTGACCCCATCAATTATTATCTAAGTAGATGAGGACAAGTTCATTAGCCTCTTTTGTCTTCAATTTCCACCTCTAAAATGAAGATAATTTTATTACTTCTTTGGGCTGTTGTGAAGGCTAATAGTCTTTAGCCCAGTAAATAGCTATTATACAGTAGCTGTTATTATTGTCCCTGTTGTCATGGAAACAGTGCATAGCTAGACAGCACACACACCAGACCTGCCAGAGCAGGTTTTTTCTAGGGAAAAAACTTGGAGATGGAACAGCAGCAGGTGTGTGGAATCCTGGTTGTCCATGAATTCTCGGGCAGACCCAGAAGTCTAGCCATGCCAGACTTCTGACTCTGGAAGAGAGGCTCTGTCCCTCAAGTCATGGGGGCTCTTAAGCCATAATTATGTCATAATTATGGAAGCATCCATCTATTGCTTGGCCTGAGGGTGGTGGGATGTGATAGCAGTAGGGCATGGGGGAACCGGGGCTCCAGCCTTCCTGTACCAGCAAGCCAGTACACCTGTGTGGAGGCAGAGTGCCAACCCCAGTCTTGGTGACATCAGGGGACTGGGTCTCAGGTACACAGTGGAGCTGAATGACAAGGCAAGATTGCTGTAGGGAGTGCCACATCAACACTTCTGTTCGGGGAAACTCTATCCATTTTCTGAGGTGTTGAAGGGTGGCCTTGAAGACAGAGCAGGAACCAGCTGCCTAGGAGATTT
Organism: Canis lupus familiaris; assembly: GCF_011100685.1. Classification (NCBI taxonomy): domain Eukaryota; kingdom Metazoa; phylum Chordata; class Mammalia; order Carnivora; family Canidae; genus Canis; species Canis lupus. The sequence goes on from NC_049253.1 coordinate 36,210,304, forward strand.
TTAGAGGATCACCTCCTTTTCTTGGAGACAGGCTGCTGGGACTGGTCTTAGGCAAGTCACCCGTTATCCCTCAAATGTTACTTAATATATGTATCTAATTCATTTATAATAAAATGAGTTTATATTTGTACTGGCTACCAATTCCATATTAGACTGTCCCTAAATTTGAATAATAATTCTCATAAATAGAGTTTAATATAGAAGTGTGTGAGAGAGGGACTTACTTAATATAGGGATACATTTTATTTTAGTCCTTAAGTGATCTTTGAAAGAAAAGTCCAGTTTGTGAGTGTATGTATTTTTAACGACAAGAGAAAAGAGTTCACAAATAATTATAAGAAAACCTATCATTACAGTGATGCCTGGGTGGCTCAGCGGTGAGCGTCTTCCTTTGACTCAGGGTGTGACCCTGTTCTGGGGATGGAGTCACACATCAGGCTCCCCACAGGGAGCCTGCTTCTCCCTCTGCCTGTGTCTCTGCCTCTTTCTGTGTCTCTCATGAATAAATAATAAAAATCTTTAAGGAAAAAAAGAAAATATATCAGTACAAAGAAAGGAAGATAATAAGATCTCTAGTTATGAATTTATGGCAGGATAAGGAATTATCCTAAGATGCCATATTTTGAGATAGAAAAAATGATCTGATTATGGATTTTGCTCTTTTATTCTCTTTATGTGAGAACTCTGTACAACTAATTCACTATACATACAAACACACACAAAATCATTTAAGGAGCTGATGTTCCATGTGCCAAAATTTCACCCCAAATTGCAGATACAAATCCTTGCCAACAAGAGTTTATTTTAAGACTCAGATAGTGTGTTCACTATGGCAATTCTAGGAGTCACCATCAAGCCAATAATGGTATAGAAGGGAAATGAGAAAAAAAATCAATTTAGAATAACTTAATGATACTACATTGCAAAATGATGACAAGCATGTGTTCCCTCAGATATTAACAAATTTGGTTGAATAGTATATTTACTCAGGTTCTACAAGACTCCAGATCAGAAGTTTTGTGCTCATTTTTTCTTGAAACATGTGAAATTGTTAGCATGCTTTTTGAAAGACATAAGCTAAATTTTTATTGTAGGATCCTCAGTTATCTTTATGTGAAAAATTCTAACTTCGTTTTAGTGCTTCAGGCAATACGGGGCGAAGGTTGGACTATTTGCTCCTTAATGAAACTTGGACACATGGTCTCAGGGTACCTTTCAGGTCGAGGGAATTCTCTTATCCCTGCTCTGAATGACTGTTTTTCCTGAAGCCAATGGTCTAATCCTTGTCCAAGGCAGAACTGATAGGATGGTGTCTGGGAGGACCTATTTTATACATCCAAGCATAGTTTTGTTCCCATACTATTGCAGAACTTGTTTGGGGGTGCTGCCAGTCTTGGGTTGGTGAATGTAAGCAGTTTGATCTGCTGTCAGGCAGCAGAACCAGGGCTAGAACATAACCTGATCCCTTGTCCTGATTCAACATGTCCCCCTTCCAGCTTCTACACAGTAGCTCCTAACTGACTCCTGCTTGTTTCATCCTACGCTCCCTGAAGAACGGAGACTTTTTTTACTGTTCTATCAATTTAGAGTATCTGATCCCAGCCAGTCCCTATCCCTGTTTCTCCTTAGGAGTTACATTTTGCCCTCCAAGTCCTCACTTCAAGTCCTGGCTCTGAACTGGACCTGATTGCCCCAGTCCTGGCACTGCTTACTTGCACTGCTGTGCAACGCCTTGGGTCTGGCTCTTATTATTTCACATATCTGAGTCTCCATTCAGAGCAAAGTTTTTAAAAATTATAAAATACAGGGTGCCTGGGTGGCTCAATTGGTTAAATGTCTGCCTTTGGCTCCAGTCAGTGATCCCAGCATCCTGGGATCTAGCCCTATGTCAGCCTCTGCTCAGTGGGGAGTCTGCTTCTCCCTCTCCCTGTGTTCTCTCTCAAATAAATAAATAAAATCTTTTTAAAAATTATAAAATGCTTATGAGAGTTAAATAAATATACAAGAAGGGATGAAATGAAGCCCAAGGATTTTCTTTTTCTCCACAACTGTCCTTATCCTATTTGAAATAGAGTAGGTTTAAGATCCAGAAAGCAATCCTAGACACCCCTAAACACAGTATTTGGCAGAAAAATAAATATTAGGATTTTTTTAATAATTATTGTTTAATAAGAATAGAGTTTTAAAGTGTGGAAAATTATACAGTTACTTCCTCTTCATGACAATTAACCATTAAGTTAAAGAATACTTTGTCACTGAACAAGAGATCATTTTAAAAAGTAAATGTGAGGTGCCCGAGTAACTCAGTTGGTTAAGCGTCAACTTTTGATTTTTGGCTCAGGTCGTGATCTCAGGGTTGTGAGATCAAGCCCCATATTGGCTCTGTGCTGGATGCAGAACCTATTTAAGATTCCCTCTCTCCCTCTCCCTCTGCTCCTCCCTTCTCTTCCCCACCCCACGACCTCCCTCACACCCTCCCCTAGTGTGTGCTCTCTCTCTCTTAAAAAAAAAAAAAAGTGTGTGAGGAAAAATAAGTCAAAATAGCATAGGACACAGCTACTTATTTATATCTATAGGTTGGTGGAGAGTTATAGGTCCAGAGAAAGGGTTTTGAAAAAACAACTACTGCAAACACTTAAATGAAGTTTGAGGTATTCTGGAAGGGGACACTCATATTGCATTTCTGTTTGAGATAGTTAGTGAAGGAGAAAAATGGTTGAGGAAAATATGAAGGCTTAGGATTATATCATGAAAACAGACTAGATCACTTTAGGATGGATGAAGTTCCTAATAAAGCTCAGTTTAAAGGATACTTCTGGATGCATTACTGTACCCATCTCACATATAAGGTGCCACTATGTGTGTCAGTATATTACAGTTTATAAAGTGTCTTTATTCTTAAATTCTCAATTAATTTGATAGTGACTGTAAAGTGCATATTTTTGTCCTCATTTTCTTTTTTGGTTAAATAAACTGAGGCCCAGATAGGTAAATTAGCCCTCAGACAGGCTTAGAGTAAAAGGCAAGACTCAAACCCATGACCACCAATTCTGTGACTTGTGATTTTAATTTTACTATTTTTACCTCACCATGACTACCTTATGAAGTAATCGCCAAAATTGAAAAGGCTCTTACAGATCTAAGTTATCTAAACTTTCACTCAACATAGGATAGCTCAGTAACTCTGCCAGTGACCCTGTCCCTGCTTGAGAATTATTTTCATCCTATTATGGAAGATCATTAATCATTAGAAAGCTCTTTCATGTATAAAACAAAAATTTGGGGCACCTGGGTGGCTTAGTCGGTTAAGTATCTGGCTTCAGCTCATTTAATGATCTCTGGGTCCTAGGACTGAGCCCAGGATGGGGCTCGTGGCTCAGTGGGGAGCCTGCTTGTCTGTCCTCCTCTGCCCCTCCCCCTCACTCATGCTTTCTCTGTTTCTCAAATAAAATCTTGGAAAAAAAACAAAAACAAAATTTGACTTAGAGCAATATACTGGTTGTCAGATAATAGGCAATGGGATCTAAAATGATGCTTCGGGGGATCCCTGGGTGGCTCAGCGGTTTGGCCTGCCTTTGGCCCAGGGCGCGATCCTGGAGTCCCGGGATCAAGTCCAGCGTCGGGCTCCTGGCATGGAGCCTGCTTCTCCCTCTCCTCTGCCTGTGTCTCTGCCTCTCTCTCTCTCTAGGTCTATCATAAATAAATAAAAATAAGTTTAAAAAAAATAAAATAAAATGATGCTTCAATAACCTTAAGGTTAAATTTAAGACTCACCTAATTCTATTCTAGAGCAAATAGAGGTACAGCAACATTTCACACCTGTAGTGGATGGAGTAGGGACAGAATGTGCTCTTAGAGACAGGGAGACCCAAATTCAAATCTTGGCTTACCATATTGGTTCTCTGAATGTATTTACTCATCTAAAATGAGAATGATAACAATTTTCAGGGTTCTTGTGAATGATGATTTCTAGTTTATATGCACACTTGGCATTTTGTGAAATGTAATTATTATTAGTCATGGATAAGAGCTTTACTTGTTGGGCAGCCCGGGTGGCTCAGTGGTTTAGTACCACCTTCAGCTCCGGGTGTGATCCTGGAGACCTGGGATTGAGTCCCACATCAGGCTCCCTGCATGGAACCTGCTTCTTCTCTCTCTGCCTCTCTCTCTCTCTCTCTGTGTGTCTCTCATGAATAAATAAGTAAAATCTTTTTTTTAAGAAAAGAGCTTTTACTTGCCTCATACAAGAAAATATGAATTTTGTAAATAATACATTTCATCCTTGAAACCAGTCTTTTGATGAACTGCCTTATAACCTCTTAGAATTCCAACAATTATTTTTTGTTTCTTAGAAAAATTCAGAAAAATACTTAAAGTTAATGGGAAAAAAAGAATACATAGAAAGCTACAGATTTACTTGTCATATAAAGAGATTTTCATTTAGTATATGCAGAAATAAGTTTTTCCATCCTAAATATTGTGCTGGCATCCAAGAATGGAAACATTGGAGATTTGGTAGGGTTACCTTTTGCTTCAGACTACTCATTTCCTTATTGTCTGTTTTCCTTCTATTCTAAGACCTCTGTACATCTCTATAAACAAGTGAAATTACTTATAAGTTAGTAAATTTTGTGCCTTGAATGATTCTAAATTGATAATCCTGGTAATTAGATCTTGTGCAGAGGAGGGCATTTACACATCACGACCATATCTTATTAGTACTACATGTTTGGTTTTATTTTGTTCCCTTAAGTCTGTTTTTTTTTTTTCCTAAAATAATAATTTTAGTTGAGTTTCTTTATGATGTCTAATTATAATCTGTGCAAAAAGGCACATCTAAGATGAGCTCACAATAAAAAAGTGTTCATTTTAAGCAAAGAAATGAATTCTAATTGCTACAGTGTGTCCCCAGTTTATTAGTGTCATTGACTACAGGACTAACCAAAATGGTCCAATTTATACATTTGCGTGGCCTCATTAAAATCATGGAAAACACTAATTTGTATAAATGGTGAATATTCCCAAATCTAAAACTATGCTAAATCCAAATGCAGTCAAATATGTGCAGATTGGGGCTATGACATATACTTTTATGACTCTGGAGATCTAATTTATTAACCTTGTTACAAGGCTTTTAATGGAGTGAAAATGAAATCAGATTAAACTTCTTCCTGATGACATTAAAGCTCTAATCACAACACATAGACTAATAAATGTTACTTTTTAAGTAATGGATGTCCCATCAACTCTCTTTTAATTTGAATGAAATTGTATTTGGGAGTGTTGTGGACACTGAAAAAAAGCATAGTATCCCAGCACTGTATAAAACACATAAATTTTGAGCATCTAGTTTCTGCAAGACATTGCACTGATCCCTGAAGGATATAGAGAGAGGAATGAGGCAAAATCTCTAAACTCGGGGGGCTCACAAACTACTAAGATGCTGGTAAGTTGCGAGGTGTAGCATCAATTTATATAATTCAAAGAGGTATAAAAACAAAACCCCACCAAGCAAATGTAAGATGTCATTGCATTGATTGTAAGATGCATGCCTATTTTAGAGATGTTTAAATGTGAACATCTATGTATCCTGGATCTGAAATATTGTAGTTTGGAAGTCTAATGCAAGCTATATATATAATATGAGCTGTAAAAGGTGCCATTGCCCTGAGAACACAGAGGGAAATATTCATTTTGACCAGCAGATCAGAGATTGCTTTAGAAAGAGGAAACAGTTGTGTGAACCCCTGAAAATAGACCAGAGCTTAGCCTTACGCAGAAAGGTTGTGTAGGCGCAGCCTGGGTGGCTCAGCAGTTTGGTGCTGCTTTCAGCCCAGGGCGTGATCCTGGAGACCCAGGATCGAGTTCCACATCGGGCTCCCTGCGTGGAGCCTGCTTCTCTCTCTCTCTCTCTCTCTCTCTCTCGAATAAATAAATAAAATCTTAAAAAAAAAAAAAGAAAAGTTGCATATGAAAGCTTCATTAGAAGGGAGAACAGATGCTTGAGAGTTCAGAGAACACAAGCATCCTGTGAGTGAACAACAGGCCACCTGGGAAATAATGAACAAGTGAAGCAGGTGACAATTTGGAAACTTTGACCAGGGCATTAAGATACCAGAGAGATGCTGAACCACATGAAAAATTTCAAAGTATCTGGCTGACAGCCAGTGATTTGACTCTTGAACTTCTCAGCACATCACAGTGTAAAAAGAGTTAAGAAAATGAAAAAAGGAAGATTACGGAGGAGAATTTCTTTGGAGACACCTGCTCTGGGGGGCGCTTTCTCTCTGCCATGTTCTTTCCCCACATCAAATTTAGCAAGGGGACTTTTTTTTAAAGCCCCCCCAAGCAGGAAGCCCGACGTGGGGCTCAATCCCAGGACCTGGAGATCATGACCTGAGCTGAAGGCAGACACTTAACCACCGGAGCAACCTAGGTGCCCCTCACAACTCACAGGGCTTAAGTTATGTCCCTGTTGGGGCTCTGGACTCTGCTAATAGTTTATACAGCAAAGTAGTCACATCTGGAATGAAGCTGTCCTCCTTAAGCCAGTTAGATGCTTGTAAATTTGAAGGACCAGGCGTGGAAGATAAGATTGGGTTGTTACTTTAAAAAGAATCCTGCCAGATAGTGGCCCTACGAAACAAGTGGACCTTGGTTGTAAGAGCCTGTGGGGGAACACTGGAAGCTGAAAGAAATTTGGGATAGTCAGCTGAAGGAGAAACCCTGCTTACACACAGGAATATGCATTCAAAGGAAGAGGCAGAGTTTTAAACATTCACCAAGATCAAAAGCATGAGATGTCTTCTTTTATTTTATCATTTATTTTTAAATTTCTATTATTGAAGTATAGCTGACACACAATGGTACGTTAGTTTCAGGTCCACAACATAATGACTTGACAATTCTATACATTATACACTGCTCACCAAGATAGGTACAATAACCATCTGTTACCATACAACATTAACTCTGTTATTGATTATATTCCCCCTGGAGTACTTTTCATCTCTGTGACTTGTTTATACTATAGCTGGAAATTGTACCTCTTAATCCCCTATTTCACCC